>NC_042300.1:5724915-5887415 GCF_901000725.2 Takifugu rubripes | reverse complement strand
CAGCAGGGCACCGCGCTCACGAGGCTGAGCTAAAAACTGCAAAACTTTACATCAGACCTTTTTTTTTTAGATGGGTTTGTCCAAGAATAAAAAGAGAATGTGCAGACTCTGATCACATGGCAGACCGCGATGATTTCCTCTGCACGGTAGCGATCTCCTTTTTATTTATTCTGTCTGGCGAGCCAAGCGGCTACATCATAGCACTGCCTGCCGGGATCCAGTCCTGATAAATTGGAGTGCTCTGGTACTCCCCCATTAGGAGAGAGGGTTTCCTGTGGTCCTGTCCATTAATGCATTATTGAAGAGCTCGCTAGCATATCCAGAAGGAGACATGTGAGGCATGTGAGACGCCACACACCAGCGCTTCCTGTCTTCCAGTAAGGAGAAGCCGCGTGACCTGGCCAGCAGGAAACCATGTGATGCAGCAGTTCAGACCACCAGACCCAAAGAATTACAGAGAGGCAACAGTGGAGAGCCAGTAAATCAAAGACTGTAAAATGTATTTGGATTGTTTTTCCCCTTGTTTTGGCTGAGGCGTTGGAAAACCATCTGCCGAATTTCGTTTTACAGGCCAGCGAGGACTCACTTTGCTCTGCGCCGTTTCCAGCGCGATAACCAAGCGGTGGGATGGAAACCACAGCGACTGGGCGAAGTTTGCACAATGCTTGTTGTGTCTGAGTGGCACAGGAAGATGCCGCGTCTCCCCTGAATCTCAATGCTGCAGCAGGGCTTTGATTTCAGGGAACTTTCCTCAGGTGCCTTGCAGTGAGGAAAATCCTGCCTTTTTTCATCTGCGACAAAGTAACAGCGATAAAGCGTTTGATGTCGAGGCCAAGAACACACGGATGAAGCGCTGCTGCACTTTGAAGCTCCTTGTTGTTCAGCCACACTTGAGAATTCATTTCATGTCCTGATAGTGCGTCACATGATGAGTCCAAGCATGAAAGGCGAAGCAAGGCTGGGAATCAAAAAAAAAAAGTCATTTTTGCACCCCTGGTTGTGTGCCGCCTGTCACCATATGCTACGTGATGCTTCATCCTGCCCCGCACTCGCGGCTGCCGAGAGCAACCTCTCTGCAACAAGGACCATAAATAAAGTGCGCAGCAGCACGCTAGGTAGAGGCGCAGGAAGAAAGAAAGAGCGTGCCGAGATCCCGGTGAAGCCCGTGCGCAAGCACAATGGTTAGAGCTCATGAAGAGCGGCAGGCATTTCACACATACACGCACCTGCACACACACACACACACACACACACACACACACACATGCGCGTGCATGCAAAGCTACACTGGGAGAGTGGGAAGAGCAATGGAAAGTCTGAGTCATGAGCACTCCACTTACCATTCTGACCCTAAATCATTGTGGCATTGAGTCACTGCAGGGCTTACTGAGTATTCATTTGTGTGTCTGCATGTGTGAACGAGTTTGAAATGCAAGACGGTGAAAATGAAGACCTGCGTGGTTTCATGTTGTCTGCGTGCACAGCGTGCTCCTGTTTGCATGCAGCAGGTACAGAATGTATACAGTAGACAGGCTGTGGTTGAGGGTGTGCCACAAGAGGAAACTCCTTTTATGAGTGGAAAATGAACGTGTCCGTCCATCTTACAGCAGTTAAAACGCAGTTCGGCCTCAAACTCGAGTTGAAATGGCAACCGAATCACATCATCTCTAAAGGGTTTGGATATTCCCGGGCACCAGGTCGATTGTACAAATACAGGCGCATCGAGGCAGCATTCTAATGAGAGGGCGTCGTGACTGGCAGGAGCAGTCAGACATGTTTGTGGTTGATAAGCAGGATGTTGAGATGAAAACCAATGTCATTATGCATTGCCCATGTTGTCTGGTGAGCCGCCGTCACTCAGCATGCTGTACTGTTTGGAGCTCTTTGGATGGAATTACAAAGTTTGCGGCCGCTCTTCCAACCACCAGGAGAGGACTGTGCGGTCACCCAACATCCTCCAAAGGCCACATTTTCTTTTAAGAAGCGGGACAATTGGCGAGTGTTGATCTGAAGTCATCTCAGTCCAAGCCGGGGGCCGGAATTGATTTGAGAATCTGTAGGAGTGATTATGAGACAGGAAGGTGGGAGGCTTTGAAACCGAAACCAGCCCAAATGGAATCAGATGCATGTTCAGCCAACTGTCATCAGCCCACTGCTGGCTGCCTAAAAGCTTTTGACCTTTGAGAATTAGACTGATATGGAACTCGTTACTAAACAGACACAGACAGCCACAGATGTGCAGGAGCCCTGAGAGGAGGGCGTTGGATGTGGGCACTTTGATTCAACGGTGCTTTCCAGCAGTAAATCAGTCTCACACTAAGGAGAAGGTTGCTTATTATTCTGTTCCTGAAAGACACCAAAGAGCCGCTGAGAGCAGGTAAAAGCAGGGTTTTTCTACTCCTCCTGTGCAGGCAGCCAGGCCAGTAGGAGTAAACGGCTGGCTGCCTCACATGACTCATCCCCATTGATGAGCTTAACAGCCATCAATTCCACTCTAGGGAGCAGGGCCCAGCACTCTCCCCCCACCCGCTGCACTTGGGCCTGGGCTAGGCTTCCTCTGCACTCCCCTACTCTCAATGGAAGGCCTGGAGCTTAAATTAGAGTCCTGGCAGTGGGCCATGTGAGGGGAGCGGAGTGGGCCGGCACTAGCCATTCATTCCTGTGAAAGCCTGAGTCAGATTCATTCTAACACAGAGACGGGACCAGGGGCTGGCTCAGAGTGGGTTTGTTCGTTCGCCCCAACACACACACACACACACACACAATGGAGCAGAGTGAGCGCTGTGCAAAAAAAAAAAAAAAAACCTCTTCCATCCCAGTTTAATATATATATAAATAAATAAAAAGCTTTGATCTTTTAAAGGCAACTCAGCAGTATGTGAAGATGAGCCGATGGATATTCAGAGGAAATTTGACACTGTTCCACTATAATTCAGCGCGTCATGCTTGCGTAATGAGCTGGAGGAACTGAGCTACGTGCACAGGAACTGCAAAGTTCCCGATTCTGGACGCGATCATGCAGCTGCTGCTTTCACTTTTCATTCGCCTTTTAACTCAAAATACGGACCAAAACTCAACAATAACAGAGCGACAAGATGCAAGGCGCAAAACCAGGTGGGAAAAAAGAAGCAATCTTAAGATTCGCTGTCGCATCAGATACCCCGAAGTGTTGAAACGGAGACACAGTGAAAGGCTTATTACCCTGCTGCGCCTGGTCCGTGGCTGCATAATATTTGATATTTTCTTCCATTCCCCTCCCTTTTGTTTTCTGCATCTCCAAAATGTGACACTATCGCTGTCTGAAGAGATTGCTTTCTGGCTCCCTCCCTCATTTCTTTGACAGTTATTACAGAGGTCACCTGGACATATTGCACAGGTGGTAGGAAGCCGTCAGTTGGACTTTATACAACCGCGGCCCGCTGGCCCATTTCAGAGCAATAATACAAAACTGCATCCCCAAAGTAATTTACACAGCAACATCTCTTACAGGCAGTCAATATGTGGCGTATCTGATACAGAGCAGCAGCCCAGATGAGAGCGTTACCAGAAGGGGGAGCAGGCATTAAAGGGCCTTGTTTGTGTCTGCAGGCTTTTGTGATATTTTACTGGAAAACAAAGGAGATTGAAATGCATAAGCTCATCTGGTCCCTTCCAGTCACCATTGTTAACATCATAATCGTCCTAATTAATGAAGCCGCTGTTGTTGTTACAGTCCCTCTTTCTTCTCTTGTCACCAGCGAACATCAAAACCGCTGGCATTGTTGTGGTTCTTCAGCCTTTATACTGAAGCGAAATCTGCTTAATTGTAATCACATTTCCTTCTTGTGATAATCAGTGTGATTTATCCAAAAGTGGCTCATTGCAGCCAAATTCACATAAGGCCCTTTCCACTGGCAAACAAATGATCCGCTAACCCGCTAACATCTGTTTTTGCTAGCGAAGATGTAATGATGCGATAGGACGAGCGCCATGTCCCGTTTTCCTTTTTGAACCTGATGGCGAAATTATTTTTTTTTTCAGATCACATTACACATTTCCTCTGTTTTGTCTAATGCAATATAATTCATTTTATTGCAACTATTTTATTTTTTTTGGCGATTGTTTTCTATTATGCTGCAACAGCGCTTCACGTTTGCAGGCTGTTTCTCCGCAGGAAATGGGTAGAATTTTCCAAAGCTGCAATAATTACATCATGCTTGTGTTATTTGTATCTGCGTGTGTGTGCTTGTGTGTGTGTGGCCTGTGCGTGCATGTGTGTTTGTGAGGGGAAAGCGAGGAAGAGTAATTAGATTTTGTAGAAAATTAATTCAGATGGAAATGTGAATCTGTGTGTAAATAACAGAGGCGAGGGTTTTGTTCTCCTCCTCTAAAGATCACCTTCTTCAGTGAATGTGTGTGTGTGTGTGTGTGTGTGTGTGTGTGTGTGTGTGTGTGTGTGTGTGTGTGTGTGTGTGTGTGTCCTTTCAACAGACCGTGTTTACTGTTAACAGTCTGATGATGACCAATCACAGGGACATCGGATGATGACCTTCAATAATCAGGCAGTAACAAGAGTTGTTAAAACTATGGCGAAGTTCCGAGGGGAAAGCTGGAACTGAGCTCGTCCCATGTTTGACTTTATCTCCTGATCTGTGACGCCAACGGGTGCGAGGAGGGGGGGAAAAAATGCATCAAAACCACGAAGACAAGGTCTGAAACTTGCGCTATCAGTGCTCAGGCTGTTTATGATTCAGCATCTGAAGATGAAACAGGCTGGCAGACGTTACGAAACTTTACAGAAATGACAATCTGTGACTTCTTCAAAGCGATTTCCACAGCCAGACACAGCCCGGCCTCTTGATATCACGGGCTAAATGACCTATTCTAAGGCAATTTGAAGAATGAAATTAAACAGCCTGGCCTCAATATTAAAACATTAGAAGAGCCTGCAGTAAAAGAAAGTCATATTAGAAGTAATTTACTCAAATAGATGCATTTCAATATGAAGTTTTTTTTCTTCTTTCATTTTATGATCTGTATATGTAACATTTGTTGAATGTGGCAGGGTTTTAATGGAGAAATGTTATTTATCCAAAGAACTCACATGACTGATAGACCCTCAGAGTAGCTAGCAACTGGTTATCAAGGTAGGGCCATAAAAATATGGCAAAAGGCACAGTTGCAGTGTTTGAGGAGTTATCCTCCCTTCCCGTCGTTGCCTGCAGTGACTGCAGACAGCAAGGCTCTAATCGTATGCTAAACACGCTGACCCGTGTGCAGCACCGATGGCTGCAGGCATCGCTAGTGTGCCAGCGTCTGCTAGGCAGATATGGTCGAAACAGATCATTACTGTCATAGCTAATGCTGCTAATGTTGCTTACTGTGACAATAATCGCCGGCCCTCCACTCCCCCGTTTCTCTCTCCCTCTGTCCACCCTCCTTGTTGGCTTCTGTCAGAGTTGAGACCATTTTGCCCAAGGCTCGGGCCTTTGGAGGGGGCCATTTATTACAGCTGCATCATGTGAAGAAATGACGTAGTCATACTTCCTGAAACTGCATAACTAAATAACGTATAGTTTCACCCTCCCCTCTCTAACCGTCTGCCCCGGGATCCTTTTGTCTCTGCTGTTTTCGAAGCACTCAGGATGAAGTAAAGTATTTTTTTTTTTTAGAAGTGCTGCAGTTATCCCCGCCGCCTTCAACGCGGACGTCTGAGACACACACCCACAGTAATGTGATTAAACAGACATTTTTGTGTGTAGACCTTCCAGTTTGCGGTGGTGGTGGCTACTATCCCAGACGCTGCTCTTGTCATTTGAGACGAACCAGCACCGCAGGCAGGAAGCCGGGCTGAAATGACAAAGCGCAGCAGCAAAGCGATCTCCTCGCCAGCACTTCATCAACATCGGCTGAACTTTATAGCTGCCCACTTTACAGCCTCAGAGCGCCGTGCGGGAACCGAACCTTTCGGACTGCTCTCCTCTTAAACTGGAAGGAACAGGAGGTGCTGCAGATTTGATGTCTTTGGGTCCCAGTTTAATGGTGCAGAGAACAACAATCTTTTCTTGATTAGAACGCGGAGCCACCCTTTGTGCGCGTGCCTCTCTTTTCCTTTGTTTGTGTTTATATTTGCGGCCCTCTCCAATTTTCTTTGGGTGATGGAGGCAGGTTGCCATGGCAGCGGCTTAAATGTGAATTACAGCGTGTGTGAGACTGTGTCTATATGTGTTTGCAGAGGCCAGACAAGGACAGAGTCGCCTCTTTGGCTGATAGCTGTGGATCAGTCGAGCCGATGGCCTTTAATGGTGCCCACATCTCCTCCTCCTGTGACCCAAAAGCACTAACGATTTAAATATAGGATCGACCTACAGCTCACGTGTGTCTCAGATGTTGCGCTTTCATTTTTCATACTGTTATTGCACAGTCTTGACTACATATTATATAGGAATGAAGCCCATATTTCCCCTAGGGATCATCTTCCAGCTGTAAATATGCTAGCTAGGGGATGCTCGTAAAAGCCTCAATTCTAACATGTTATATAACTGTGTATTAATGATATCGTGGTTGTGTGATTGCGCTCTAACTCCCTCACGCTCTGTCGGTGTATAACAGTCACATTAATGAGACACCACTGCAGCGTTAAATGCATTTGGTTTTGCAGTGGAGACGTTTACACGGTTCCAGTTGTTGAGTGAGTCACCCTGTCCCCTCTCAGGGTCCCGCAAGTCCTCACCCGGCTCTCCGAATTCACCAAAGACCCAAGCCTGCGACGCAAATCCTGTCCCTCCTGGAGCCAACATCCTTCCGCTCCATGCAGCGGAAATCGCTCCGGCGTGACCTGCCACTCGCAGCCACTCGCACTTCCTGAATGTTTCCTGGAAAACTGGTCAGGCTCTGTCCCCTGAGTTCAGCACAGGACATTCTGTTTTGCTGCTTTTTAATCTAGCGACTCATAACCTGTCGGTTGGAGGCCAGCGGTAAAGCGTTCAGGCCAGCGTAAACGCCGGCGCTAATGCGAACTGCTGGTTCTAACCTGGGGCTGAATGAACAATGGAGTTCATGCCTGAAGTGGGCAAAATGTAGTCTGGAAGAAGAGCTGGGCTGCCTGGGATGTAGGAAGTTGATTGGAGTGCACCATCATCTATCTTTTTCTCTGCAATTGGAGGGTTTTTTTTTTTTTGGTTTAAAATGAAATTATGGATTCATTCCTCTTCAATAAATAATACATTCTAGAGAACATGAGAGCTCTTGTGTCTTGATTGTGCCACAGAGGAGATGATGGCGCTCCTATAGCAGAGGCATCCATCATCATAATGAAAATGGCACTTCTGAAGCGCCAAGGATATAGAAAATGATACCAGACATTGCAATAATAGTCTTTTCTTCCGTATAAAATGCGAAACTAGCTTGCAGGTGTAATTGTGCCACATTTTATGATTACAATTGTGAGGATGATGAGTTGCATACAGCAATCAGATGCTTTATAAATGTGCACGTATGTAGTGTTCCGTCTTTTTTTCGTCACTTCTGTCTGCTCTCGTCCTCGTTCTCCTTGTTAAAAAGCAGATCTCGCAGCATATGGCACACGGGCATGTGTGCCCGTCCCAAAAATAACTTTTTTTCTCATCCACTTAAAATTGGAGGGTAGTATAACTCTTCCCCAACGCTCATATGCTCGCTGTGGGTCATAAAAAGAACCAGTTTTCAGGGATTTGTGTAAATCTTGGCAGTAAATACAAAAATAATCTGAAGCGGGCAGACAAAACTGAAAAGAGCGCCTGTTGTTGCTCAGCTATGGAGCTGGCATCTTGCGGCGTGACATAAATTTCCCGGCGTCGGCCGGAGAAGCTGCGCTTTGTGTCACTTTTTATCCGTCTCTTTTCTCGTTGCGGCCCATTTGCCACTTGTCACGTTTTTTCCCGCTGCCTGTTTTTCCTCCCTCCGCCGCCCCGCTTCGCCTTCCCACTCATCGTCTCCTCTCACCCTCGCTCAGTGATCTCATTCCTCCTATGCTTTGGGAACTAAACGTGCACGTATGATTGCATCTGTCGGTGGAACTTCCCCGCGGGGTGCCGATGTGACAGCCCGGATTCTTCATGGTTTGAAGGTGAAATCTGTGCTGCTGTGTGACGGCGCTGGGTCGGCCACATGGTAACATCACCCTGGGAGTTCAGAGATGCACACCAATCCGCGATGACCTCTGTGCTTGTCCAGGTCAGCTCCCTTCAGCACTGCACTTCACACACACGCACGCAGACACACTTACATACAATCACGAGCCCCTGGCAGCACTGGGGCAGCCCGCCGCAGCTCCTCGGCATGCACCGTAGGCGTGTCTGGAGAGGCGATGAGCCTCAATGGATTTTCTAGAGTGCAGCTTTCCACTGAGGATGAATCACACAGTGTATCAGAGAATGGGGTTAAAAACTGTCTTTGGGGATTATTATTCTGATTCATGCACAGCTGTGGCTCGAGCTTAACACAATCCCTGTTTGATGAGAACGCTGGCCAGAAACGCAGATAGCGATAGGCAGGAAAGGATCCTACATTCTCCATGCAATGCTGCAGCCTGCAGCCTCACTAGGATGCAATTGTTCTCAACTGGGTGATGTAGACAAAAGGAAGCTGTTGTACGCTGAAGAATGTTCCAGTGTTGAAGAAAGTGGGTGGCTGGTATAAAACCCAGATGCATACATACACATGAGCAACGAGATGTGGGTGCAGCCTCGGTCTGCAGCTGCGAACGGTCCTTTCTGAGCCTTCTGTGTGCAAAATACACTTCCAGCGCTGCGGGGGGTTTCTCCAGCCAGGAGGCGAGAGGCTTTCCGGACGCATCTGCGTGTAAACAGTTGTTTTGCAACTGCCTGCAAATAGGTGAGTAAAGATTGAGAATCAAAGACATTCAGCTGCAAGATTCCACTCACTGGCCTCAAGTCTTACGTGAGATTGCACAGAGCCGCCGTCACACCCCCTGCTAATCTAGGAAGAACAATGAATAATGAACCTCTTCCCTCCTGCACTTTGTAATGCATCACGAATGTTGCAACTCTGCAGGATTGGGGTTAAATGATAGCCCAATGGCCCTGTGCCAGCTTTTAACCCAGCCTGTGTTCAAAGATCTTTTCAATGATCTGCAATATAATCACTCACAAATACTATTATAGTTCTTTCAAATGGTTCCAAGTCCTTTCTTTCCCATTGCTGTGCTTGCTGTACATCTCATGCTCAAATATCTTACAGCATCTGCTCAGATTTGGCAGAAGCGAACCATTTTTCCCCACTGCACACGTGGAAACATGGAAACGGATTAAAGTATGAATAAGAAGTTCTGTGCGTCCTAATTGCGTGCACGACCAATGCACCAGCACATAATTTGTAGGGACAGATGCAGTCTTTTTTTCCAAGATATGGAATTTGACAGCTATAATTCTTCTCTGCAGGACTGTGGGTTCGGAATAGCCGTAAAATGATTCTGGTTTGTACTCAGATGCGGTAAAGCAAGCTGGTACTTTCAAGCATACCGGGCTTGACATGCTTGTGTATGGACCTTTGGCATATGTTTACGGGGGCGTGCACGAAAGAACCTGGCCTGCATGCTGTTGGTGTTGACTTCACCTCTAATGAGCATCGATGGCTGCGGCGCGCACGCATTTTTGCGCGGCTGTGAGGAGGGGATTCCCCCCCTTCGCCTTCCCTTGAATGACATTTCAGTAGGAAACGCTGTTGCTGCACAACACGTACAGTAGCTATACCCCTGCTCGGGTCCCCGCCCCCCCACCCCCCCACATGCGAATCACCACCGTGCGCTGCATTTAGCTCCGCGGGGGTGTAGTCACACGACGCGCCTCTCATACGTGCTGCATATTAAATCGCGGGTTGGAAGCCAATGGCTTTCCAATGTGGTCCTGACGTCAGGAGGCGGGTCGCCGCTCTGGCTCATGCATGCGTGTGCGTGTATGTGTGTGTGCGTATGTGTGCGTGCAGTAAGAAGCCCCCCCTTCCCTCCCCTCCCCTCCCCTCCCCTATCAGCCAGGCAACCCTGTGGTTCTGTACAGGCGCAGTGAGAGCAGTGTGTGTGCAGCTCCGCTGGCCTCCCCTCCGCACTGAATGGACTAGATTCCCCCGGCCACGTAAGAAGCACAGCGGCAGCACTACGGAGAGGATGTCCTGCTGAAACCGAGGGGTAGGCCTGGGAAAGTCAGCCGGCCGTCCCTTCCTTCTTCCAACAGCGAATCACACCAGAGGCGCGACGCTTTTTCTTCCATTGGGCTGCAGGAGAATCAGAGGAGGACGTCGGCTTCCGCGCACAAAGAGCCTGAGCCACGGCAGTTTTTTTTCTCTCCACCCCCCACCCCCCGAATGGGATTTTCTCCTTATGTGGTCGATGACAGTCGCCGTGCACGGATATGATCGCTGGGAACAAGGCCGTGCACTGAACTGGTACCAGTTAGCCAACGAAGCTAACTAGATAGCCCTGCACCTGCTAACCATCATTTTGTCTAGATTTGGTCGACATTCTGCAGTGCCGCCGAGCCCTTAAAACTCGTTTTTTTTTTAAATATACATGTATATTTCCTTTGTGCAGCCTGCCCCCATTCGCCTCCGAGCGGTGGCCGACAGATTGTTTCCGTTTAATGAAACGTGTCATAACCGGTGAGATAAGCTAGCAAACAAGCTGCGGCTTCGTCCGGAGCCGTTCATTCATTGAAAAGCCGACTTTTGCTGCTCCTTCTTGCAGTTCTGACGTCGCTGCCTGCACCGGGAGACGGAAAGAAACCGCATTCTGTCGGCGTTGATGCTTTTCGGTGGAGCCCGAGTTGCATTTGTGCCATTTTTCTTGATCCCAGCGCCGAATCTCTTTGATGGGAAACAAAGGGGGCAAATGAGTCGCTGAACTCAGTCAGAAAAGAATCCCCAAAGTCTCGCACACTTTTGAACAACACGCTGCAGGTAGACCACAGCCTCCACAATTTTCTTCTTTTTATTGAACAGTCCCTAAAGTCTCTGTAGATCAGTCGTGCACCGTGTTGACACCGAATTTGTGCGCGGATCGAGGAGCGGAACCAGGCGGAGGAAGGCCCCCGATCGTGTGGAGTTATCGCACTTATTCCTCATGAACTTACAGAGGTCAACTCCTATTAACATTTCACGTTATGGGAGATCGCGGCACAAATCGCACGACTTCGAAGAATTGTCTTGCTTGAGGACTACAGAGTCGAGCCAGAGTTTCAGCCCAAACCTCGGGTCCCCCAGCCCGCCGGAGACCCCGGACTCGTCGCACTGCATCTCCCGCATCGGGGACTACCTTTTGTTGGAACCACTGGAAGGAGACCACGTTT
This sequence comes from Takifugu rubripes, assembly GCF_901000725.2. NCBI lineage: Eukaryota > Metazoa > Chordata > Actinopteri > Tetraodontiformes > Tetraodontidae > Takifugu > Takifugu rubripes. The sequence continues at coordinate 5,876,097 of NC_042300.1, read as the reverse complement.
TCAGGGCCGCCCACCTGCATAGCGGGGAAGAGCTCGTATGTAAGGTCAGTGAGAAACCCCCTACGTGCCCCCACCCCCACCCCCAAAATCTGCATTTCGCACCGTGCAACTTTTGCAGGTTTTCTGGATTTCTCTATTTTTTACGTGCACATCCCCGTGCACTCGCACCGGTCGGCTCGGCGCTTGAACAGTTGCCTGAATTGTTAATAGAGCTGCCCCGGCAGCCTAATGGAAAAAGTGAATGAGGCGAGCTGCATGGTTTTAGGTTGCATGATGTAAGGGTGACAAAGGAGTGAGTAACCACTCGTGCACTATTATTGCTTATCCAGAGCTTCAACGTGCATCTGTAGCCTTTTTTTTTTGGTTTTTGTTTTTAAAATTTGCTGCAGTTTGAGCTACATTTTATGGTTTTTTTTTCTGGAATCCTCACACTACAGATCACACTACTGAGGTGATTCTCAGTAGTGAGACAGTCTTGATTCTTAGCGGGTATAACTCATATTGGCTTTCATATGATTAGAAGGTCAGAGGGGTTAAACCAGACTACATTCCAGCTTGAACTAAGCTTGGAGTGGTTTGATAAAAGAGACAATAATTGCATGCACCGGCAGGCTCTTAGGGGTCGACATCCAGTCACGTGCACCTTTTTCATCACAGTTATAAGACACGATGGGTGCTCTGCAGTTTATGAGCCGCCCGCCCCTGTTGACCCCATCTGGTTTGTGCCACTTTTAATACAGGAACAATCAATCCTCAAGTTCCCGGATTGAACCTTCCTGCACGGCTGCCCCGGTGGCGCTTCGATCCCGCGAGTTAAGGGCTGTAGTTCGTTATCGACGTGCAGGCAGAGCTGCCCTCACACCTGAATTGGTTGTGCTGCGAGTCAGTTGATAAGTGGTGGTGGTGGGGTGTTACTATGGAAACAAGAGACACTGCAACCCTGAGGCTGCAGTACAACACCATACCGTTAGCGCTACTGCAATCCTTTTACCTCTGTGCAACAGCCCTCCATCTGTCATCAGGGTAAACACAAGTTTAGCATCTCAGGTCCCTTAATCTCTCACATGGGACTGACTGAATACTCAATCCGTGATCTTTTCTGTTTGCCCTTTAGATGCCTGTAATGTAGATTTGAAAGGATTTCTCTTTTAAAATTGCAGGTCTTTGACGTCGGCCGATACCAGGAGTCACTGGCGGCCTACTTTGCCCTGGGCCAGCACCAGCACATTAACCAAATCCTGGAAATCCTGCTCGGGGATACTCGGGCGTACGTGTTCTTCGAGAGGAGCTATGGAGACATGCACTCTTTTGTCCGCACCAGCAAGAAATTGCGGGAGGACGAAGCTGCCAGACTCTTCTATCAGATAGCCTCGGCTGTGGCGCACTGCCACGACAACGGACTTGTCCTCCGTGACCTCAAGTTGAGGAAGTTTGTCTTCAAGAGCGAGGACAGGTGAGTCCTTTGAAATTATAAAACCTTTTCTTTGTCTCGGTCCCAAATTTTGGCATCAGATCTTAGTCTGGTCTGTCGTATTCCAGATAACAATTGTCATCCAGAGTAGCTCCTGTGTGTGTGTTGCGTGTATGTGTGAGGGCTCTGGGTCAGGAGATTACAGTTATGATGCAGTTATTGCAAAGGTAGTTGAACATAAAAGGGATAGAGTTTATCTAGGACGTGCGTTTGCCCATGAGAACATCAATCAGTTTCTGCGTTTACTAGGACTGCAGAAGATAACTGTAGAAATATTATCTACAGTATGTCTTTAGTGGCCCCTGGTGGTCGCTCTTCCACATTACACACATACACATATATTTCGCCGTGATTGCCCCTTATTTTTTTATTGTGATTAAATAGTAATCTCAAACTTTCTATGGCATCTGTGCAGACCTCAGCATTCCAAAGTACATTAAGTCTTTTTTTTAGCCAGCTGTTATCAACTGGCTAAAACCAAAACAACAGCACGAGCACAGGTTGCTCCGTACTCCAGTTGCCTTTATCTGAGAGTGTTGCGTCATGCCTTGGCAACAGCTGTGGAAACGGGACACTAAGCTCATGAGCTGTGGTGCCAATCCCATCCGCCCCTTCTGATTAAAATATTGATGACACGTAATTATTTTCAGGATGACAATCCGGGAGGGCATTGGGTCATATTCACTACACAGGCCCACATAAATGTGTTTAATGCTCCTGGGTTGGTACAGATGAGTGTACAAATAGTAAAATATTAACGCAAATGTCTTTCTCAATCTCAAAACCATCCAACCAAGGTTGCAATTGACCATCATGTGTTAATAAATGCAAATAAAAAAGGGGAGTCGGCTGCTATAAAATACAACTGCAATTTCCTCCAATTCTAGAAACAATATTTTCCTGTATGTCTTAATCCACTTACTTGTGGATTTACTTTTCCTACTCGCTCCCAGAAGATACCATTACACATCCCGGCTCTTTGTCTGCTGCACAATGCGTCACAGACCCCAACACACACGGCCTTCGTCCGGCCCCACGCGTGTCTCTTTTCCAGCAAGTGGAACGTTCGCTTCCCTGAGCCTCTCAAGGTTCTTTAGCAACAATGGTTCTGAACCAGCGGCTATTATTACCAGCACACCGGGGTTTCGTGGCTGATTTAGTGACGTTTTTGGCGAGAACGCCAGGTGATGTGTTTAATTTTTTTTTCTCAGTGGGAGAAGAAAAATCCACATTGGCCTGAGTTCTCTTAGCACAACACTTCAATGTGTTTGACCCAAACTGTTTCTTTTGACTGCTGCAGGTCTTTGGGGAAGCATTTTTTTTAAGATTTCAAATGCTTCGAATCCGAATTCAAATAGAAGTGAAGTCAATTCTCTGAAATTGATGTTCCCCTACCGTCTTTAAAAGAAGCTGATCTCAAAGAATCATATTTGTGAATCTTATCTGTGGACACCAGCAGTAATCCATCTGTAAGCAGCACAAACATGCTTCATGTCGTGTTGTTTTGCTTGTCTGTCTCCAGAAGCCTTGTTAAGCTGGAGAGCCTTGAGGACACTTACATCCTGGATGGTCACGACGACTCCCTGTCAGACAAACATGGCTGCCCGGCTTACGTCAGTCCTGAAATCCTTAACGCCAACGGCAGCTATTCGGGGAAGGCAGCTGATGTCTGGAGTCTGGGCGTCATGCTTTACACGATCCTGGTGGGGCGCTATCCTTTCCACGACGTCGAGCCCGGATCTCTGTTCAGCAAAATCCGCAGGGGCCACTTCAACATCCCTGAGGCGCTCACGCCCAAGGCCAAGTGCCTGATCCGCTCCATCCTCCGCCGGGAACCCACCGAACGCCTCACCTCGAGGGAAATTCTGGAGCACCCCTGGTTTGCCTCCTCCGGGGCAGCGGGGGGCGCTGTGGCGCACGGCCGAGGGGAGAGAGAGCAGGAACAGATGGTGCCTGAGGTGAACATGGAAGAGGAGCTGGAGCAGTTCTTCAGCTGAGTAAACATCAAGCACAAACAGATGAACTGTTCTGCCACAGCTGGCTCGCCGCCCTAAACGCCGAGCCAAAAAAAACGGTAGATTAGAGATTAATAGATGAACATTTGTCACTCATTACAAAGGTGTTTCCATTTTATTTTCTTTCCACCATTTCGTGGAAAACCTTGAGCCTGGCATGACAAATGGCATCTATAGATCACCCGGCGGTGCGCCTCCCGTCCGGGAACGTTGCTGCCAGACATGCAAGTTGCAAAAGATGTAGCAATTTTTATTTCTTTTGGATCTGTTTGGTTTTATGTGGTGCTCAAGAAAGTAGATTTCACCATTTTTCTGACACTATGGAACGCATGAAGGGACACGAGAAACCAAGGAAATCCATCAAAAATGAACCGACAGACTGCAACGCCGATCCTTTTCTTAGAGATTTCGTTTGCCGCAGCTTATGGTGGCTCAAGATTAAACCACTGACCCTGGGTCAGACGCCACGGCCCCGCGAGTAGCCCTGACCCGGGACCATCGGTTCATGTATGGAGCAGCTTAGTTTTGATTTGTGTTATCAACATAATTTACCTCGTCTTTTATGATGGTTTAAGCTTTGTTTTGTCTCGTCAGCTCATTAATCTCAGTGTGATGTATAATTCTGATTTCTGCCTTGTTTTCAATATGTTTTTCTGCCACGCTTTATTCACCGTCACCCCCTTTTTTGATGTTTTTAAGCTGTTTCCACTCTGTTTTTACTGCTGCTTTAATATCACTCCCTCGACCTCAATCTTAAACCCCGGATTAGCCTTTAAACATGGCTTCATGCACTTACCGTGTTAGTCAAATGGCAAACTCCACCTTAAAATTAGCTTCCTTTTTATATTTAAATTCATTCTTCAGTTGTAGAAACAAAGTCGTCACATATTTAAATTGTAACAGCTATATATAAAAAATATATATTAAAATAAATATATTTAAAATTGCAGGGTTTTTCTTTATTCCGAGATTCCTTTTCCATGTATGATATGTAGGCAATATCTCGACACAAGACAGGCTCAAGTAGGACCACGTCTGTCTGAAGTTCTATACCATTCTATAAGGCGCGCCAGTGTTTTGGTGCCCGGACACCCCGACAGCCGGTGTCCCTCATTTCTTTTTTTAAAAACTTGATACGAGACATTCGGTGAAAGTATTGCTATGACGTGCTCACACCAGGACCTCATGTTCATTTTCTACTGCCTGCGTAGGTTCTGTGAAACGATCGTACGGAATGGGTACCAGTGGATATGTTTAGTTGTATCTAAATGTTACTTGAATTTGTCTTTCTTCTTTTTTTTCTTTTTTTTTTAAATTTTATGATTATTTTTTTTAAGGCATGTGCCCCATGAATGCTATAGCCTGCCTAGCAGGGGGTGGGGGGGGACCTTCTTTTTTTTTTTCCTCTAAGAAAAGAAGTTTCTGGAAGTTTTTGCTACTTTTCACATTTAATGCTTTTTTTCCTTCCCCTGATCAACTTTTTAAGTTGGTGCTGATTCGGTGCTAATGTTTAGTCATTTGTTTCATGGAGGGGGTGGTGCATGGTGGGATATCTGCCTCAGATGTTCTGATTGTATCGTAACAGATTCTGGTGTTTGTCCAAATTTATTCGGTAAATAAATCGTGAACTGGTATCGGGCTTCTGTTGTTCTTTAAAATCGAGCGCCTGATCTTAGCAGTCGTGTATTTCCATTTAGATTAGTTTCTTTTACACATTAAAGTCATGTGAGATGATGACATCGGCGGGCGTCTGCATGCGCGTCACGTTTACTCTGAGTCCATCTCGCCGGGGTGATTTAGCGCCGCAGTTTTGCTTTCATCCACACGTAAAATCATTTTTTTCTGCTCCAACAAAAACACTTCAAAGTTCAATGTGAGATTGCAATCAAGTGGTAGATTGGATTCAAAATGAGCATGCAGAGAGAGGTCTTTGTTCAGTCTGAACTGCTCCGACTGGCCCACTTCATCTCGCTGATCACAAATATGAGGCACAAAGAAAAGACTCTTCGCTCCAGTAATTTTTTTTTATTCACATGAGACCCAGATTTTCCCTCTTGTGTGCTAAAATATGACAAAACCAGCACTGCAAAAGGCAGCTGACTCTGCTGACCCCGTCCTGTCCTTAAAGTCCTTTAAATCAGAAACTCGGCTTTGGTTTTTTGATGCCTGCTTTGGTGCCTGCAGCCTTTGGGACAGATGTGGACCAACATCTGGGCTTGTTTCACCTCGTGCTCATGCAGAGTGAACCAGGGCAGATTGTAACAGCCCCTGGGTGCTGTCCAAAATAATAATTTAACAAGTGGTGCAGTGCGAGCTGGGGTACTGCTGTTGATCCCTGTGTTCACTCAAACTAATTGATAGAATTATATCAATTAGAATGTCAACCAATAGCCTAAATAACAGGTAATCCTGCGATCGTATGATGGCCTGACCTCTAGTGGTAGAACTGGTGTATAGCAGAAAAATGGAAGCGAGTTAGACCTGTTCCCTCATGACTCCTGAAACATAAAGTTTAAACTCTAACGAGAGTGTCACAACACAGAAGAAGGTAGAATAGATGACTATTTTGAACAGTTGTTGTATAAACTGAAATATCCTCAGTAAAGCCCTTAATTCCACCCCAAAAGATCCTCAAATGAGATTCACCAGTTTGTTGAAGCATCCTAAATATTCACAGTGTATTGATAAGACCACAAAGGTGAGTTCCCTGTTTCTTTACTATGTTTTTTAGTCTTAAAGTGTTTGTTTCCGCTCAGACGCACAATTTCTATTAAAAAAAAAGGATTGGTGTTATGCATATTATCTACATGGGGAATATGTCATTGCTGCATTCAACAGAGCTGAAAAAGTCAACTTTTTAAAGTGGTGTGCACGTCTGAGAGCCTGCAGACAGCCACTCCTCACCTCCATGCTTGTATTGTTTGCTGACAGGGGAGGATCCATCTTTCACTCTTACAGCTATGCGTCTGTAAAATTGGAAAGCTGTGACATTCACCAACTTTTTCCAGGCCTGTCAAACATCTCACGAGCTGGTTCTCCCTGGACAAAAGATAGATGTGCATTTCACTTTATGCAGATATTTATCCAAACAGTGAAATGGTGGCTATTTGTTGGCTGCTGGCCTCAGCTATCAGACATGAAAGCCAAATAACACCAAAACATAACACATTTTTACACAAGTTCCAAAATTATGCTGTAAAAATGTGCTGTATGCAACGGCCTGCTGCTCTGCAACGATCCCCGTTTCAGTAATCTTCTTTTGCAATCCAATCTCCATGGAGATTAATGCTCTCAGATGCCAGATTACTGCCGGAAACGCCACAGGCTATTTGCTCTAATATTAACATCCCCCAATTGTGGGATAAACTGTGGATAGACCAAAAATGATGATGTTAGCTTAGAAAACAGTGACGCAAACATGCTTTACTGTCCTGCATAGTGCTGAATAGGACTGGTGACATGTTGTATTTGACCTTATTTTAGTGGAGTTTAGTGGAGTTTGCTTTGTGTTATAACAAGGAGACAATATCCTGCCTACCAGTAATTAGCTTACTGACTTCTATCATCTTCTGACTTCCATCATCAGTCAGACTAATCAATTGGCCATTAGGCCTAATCAGCCTTGATGTGAAGTGGACTCTAATTTATCTAGCAAATTAACATTCAATTCATACGTTTCACATCTTATACCCAGGAAAATACATTGTAAGTGTGTTTATTGGCGGTAACGCACTGCACTACTCATCAGGTTTTCAGGAAGAGTTCTGCAATTCAGATTTCCCTGCTTGAGCTACATTTCAGTTTTATTTGACTCAGGGGAACAACTCAGCTCTCTACATTTTCTGTGCTACACCAAGCTGCTCCAATTAAGGTTTAATGGCATGGTTGTGTAATGATCAACAACAAAAAAGCCTTTTCAGACGTGGCTGTTGATGTGTATGGGCCTTGGCAGAACGTAGGCATCTCCCCGCGGAGCTGCTGGCCTATAAAGGTGCTTCACAGAGCCAGTCCCCAGCCACAGGAAGTTGCACATGGCTACCCTTGGGTGTTCTGGCAACACAGTTTTGTGGCAGGGCACCAAAGGAAACCGTGACACACAGACAACAGATGGCCTGTGTTGTCTTTCACCCATCCGCGGTGCCTCTGCAGGCTCTGGGTTACACAAGCCTCTGTGCAGAGAGGTACATTAGAGCTGGGAACCCGATCAAACAGACAAAAGGGTCAAAGGTGAAGCTGCCCGCTATATAGAAGCTAGCATCAACTACTTACATGACAACTGCCTCATATTTCAAAGTTGGCATATCAGTTATTTAAGGAGTGAGTAATCAGATAATCTGTCATAAACATGACACAAAATCATTGTAACGGACTCCATATTTAACCTAATGTTGCAAAATTCGAGGATCCACATGACATTCATCTAATTTACTTCTTAGAGGAGGAAAGAAACAAAATAAAGCAGTTATTTCAACACTAGGTGGTGCTCAGTGACAGAGATTCTGAGTCAAAAGCCCCCCCACCCCCATGGATAATTCTCTACTTTAAGATCCTGGAGGACTTAAATGCAAACAGTGTGTGTTGTGTGAACATTCCTTATATTTTTTAATCAATAGTTTTATTTTTATTTTTATTTTGTATCAATATTGAATGTGAATCCCCCACAAGGATAATTAGATTACTGTTAAATGCTAAAATCCCATTATTTCATTCATATTAGCTGCAGTTTTAAGTGTCCTGTGTGTTCTAACCCTAACCCTAACCCTAACCCTAACCCTAACCCTAAACCTCTAACCCTAACCCTAACACTAACACTAACCCTAACCCTAACCCTAACCCTAACCCTAACCCTAAACCTCTAACCCTAACCCTAACCCTAACCCTAAACCTCTAACCCTAACCCTAACCCTAACCCAACCCTAACCCTAACCCTAACCCTAAGCCTAACCCTAACCCAACCCTAACCCTAACCCTAACCCTACCCTAACCCTAACCATAACCCTAACCCTAACTCCTAACCCTAACCCTAACACTAACCCTACCCTAACCCTAACCCAACCCTAACCCTAACCCTAACCCTAACCCTAACCCTAACCTTACCTTGTGTGTTCTTTTAGTTTAACTTCTGCACTCCGTCCAGTATTTATTCACTTAACAGAGAAGGGAAAAAAGATTTATGTGGCTTTGTTTTCATCCTGGGTCTCAGCACAGCAGCAAAAACCATCATTAATCTGGAAAATAAATCTTAACAAGGATCAGGTTACAGCCGGGGAAGCATGAAAACCATTATGCTGAGTCCACTGAATAACATTACATTAAACTCCAGGGGGTCTGCATGACTGTCATAAACAGTCACCAAAGAGGGGGAAGCAGCAGCACAATTAAGTGTTCCAAATCATTTCATGCAAGTTGCTTTTACATTTTAAAGCTTCACCCGTGTTTGTGTTGTTTCGGGGGGGGGGGGGGGGGGGGGTTTATCAGGAATTGTCCCAATTATCTGGTCAGTAAACAGCATAATCAGAGCCTCAAGATGACAGAGTAAATTGGAGAGGTTCTGTATGCTGTCGCTGCCTTTCACCCCCTTTTGTCAATACCTAATTATCCCCTCTGTTGCTGCTCCCATTGATGGTGCATTCCTTTAAATAGCTTTTTCTTTTTAAAAGGTGTGTTTTGGTGTGGTTTTTTTTTCATCTAATTGCAACAATTCAGGGACATTTGACACATTGATCAGCTGTGATTGGCTCTAAAAGCCTCTGGTCAGCTGGGAGCTGGGAGCTGGGAGGGAGACTAGAGGCTGCAATAAAGGCGCGGTGGCCCCGTGGCGGCTGGAGGAGGACAGCTCAGGGCGTCGGATGAGCCATCAGCCTCCTCACGTCGCTCAGCGCTCCACCTCACGTAGTAATTATTGGATAGTCTGTCCTCCGGAGATCCCAGAGTTTATTAATTTTGCAAGGCCTAATCTTTGCCAAAAGTACCTTCAGGGACAGTGTTGTCATTTTGCAGCCAATCCATCCTTATTTAATTACTCAAATCTACTCCGTCGTCTTGCTTTCTGATCCCCATCCGTGATTTTCCTGCCTGGCTTTGGAGGTGCCGTCACACTGTAATGCTGCTGTCTCTGCAACCCTCACAGGGCAGCTCGTGCTGCAGAACATCCGCCGTCTCAGTCCTGGCGGGCTGACTTGTGTCCCCCAAAAGCTTTAAATCATCTGGCTCAATGAATCAGAGTCTGGCCTGAGCCAAATTGCCCAACTGTGCCCGGTGGGAGAGATAATTGGGTGAAACAGGTTGTGTTGCGCCATACTAATGTACAAGAGAGGCAGGAGGGGGGGAGAGCCGAGACAACAGCACGGAGCTCTCATTTCAGATCAAACCTGTGAGGCGTGCACAGCTGAGGTTTGTTCAGGCTGAGTTCTGCAATAAACCACTGAGGAGAATGTAACCTGTCTCTGAACGACAGATTTTCCCTGCACATTTTTACAGTTTGGTAAAAACACACACACACACACACATGCACACACACGTTTCTCGTACAAGCTTTAATCAGTTTAAACCTTTGCTGCTTTGTAATCTGGATTTTCTCTGTAAAGTATGCGCTGTGGAGAGGATTTCTCTGCAGATCCTGAGCATTATGCGTTCATCTGTAAGTGGAAAACTGAGGAATATCCTTCCTTTTTGTGCACAAGAGTTGTTTTCCCCCCTCAGAGACCCAGAGTATAAACGCAGACTTTAGTCATCAGCAACATTTTGATCACTTATATCCCCTCATCTGTGCATTCACCCATTCTGATGCTCCCAGGAAGCCTCTGTTAGTGTTCTACCTTCCACCAGTCGCTCACTTCCTAACTGGAAATACTGGCTTTGTGATGGGCAGCCATGCAGATTAAAGATCAAACTTTCTGGGCTCCTGAGTGATAGATTGATGCAGGTTCCATTTGTAGATTATGTTCTGAGTTTTGGAGAATCTTCGTCACATTCTCCTCACAACCAGAGCTTCTGGACTGGGCTGGGCCCTGACCTTCTTTATGCATAGTTTATGTTCTCCAGTTGAGGGATTTCTCTGGTTTTCACTTGTTTCCTCCCACAGGCACAGAACATGCACATTAGGCGGTTTTAGACTCTAAATTGTGTGAGTGTCTTGTGATGAGTGGTGACCTATCCAGACCTGGCTGCCTCTCACCTCTCGGCTGCAGGCATGGCCCCTGGCACCCCTCCTGACCCTGAATAGGAATAAAAGGAAACTTACCAGAAAAGGACAAATCTGCGCTCCAGTCTGGACCAAAATCTTTCCCTCAATCACAGTGCTTCTCTGCCCGTGAACAAGCAAAAGCCTGAAATTCAATTTTCTCCCCGGCTCCTGTTTATTTTTGTGCTGTGTGTGTGTGTGTTTTTTAAATCGCACCCTCGGAAACGCGGGCGAACGCCAGAGAGCTCCGCTGAGTTGTGATGTAATTAGACTTGTTAATTTGAGGAGAGGCTTTGGCCACCTGCGGCAGCGGCGTGCGGGTCGGTGGTCATCTCCAGCAGAGTCAGTCCCGTTAATTGTTTTGGTTTTCCAGGAGCGCCGCAGCAGCGTGAGCATCCAGGTTTGAGCTGAGTTGTGTTTAAGGGACATTTGGGAATAACCGCTAAGATGGCTGCCGCTCGGCTGCTTTTGTTCTGTGATGGACCTGAAGTAGAGGAAGTTGTGTTAGACAGGAGAACTCATCAAAAGATCAAAAGAGGAGACGAGTACCGCTCTGGTCGTTTCAGAGACTGGGCAGGATAACTGTCATTATGATTTAATGCAGGCCGAGCACCTCCACTCAAGCACCCCCCCGCTCAACATTATCATTTCTTAAAACTTGGCACCGCTGCGCCCATCTCTGCGTAGACGAGGAGTCATCCAGAATATGAATTTGCCTCGACTCTGCCTCCTTTGTTTTTTTTCTTCTTCACGTTTGAAGATGCCATTTCGAGGATGCTAACATTAATTGATTTTCCTGGCCTGATCGCAGCATCACAACAGCTAATTCATCATTTCAAAAGCAAATTCTTTCGCCATCAGACCCTCGGTGAGCAGCGCACGGAGACAGAAGTTAGAGTGTTTAATTTCTAGACAGATATGGATTTCATAATGGATAAACACAGACTCTCTGTCTGGCTCATTTCCCTCTAATAGAATAAATGTGTTGACTCTCCTCTTTCCTCCAACTCAACTTAAACTGGGTTTATTTTATATTCTACTGTTGCTGAAGATGGGATGGAATTAGTGCTGTAAGAGGATAATATAAAACATCAAAAAGTCTAATATACATTGGAATTGAGCTTTTTAGAAAGCAGACGCCTCGAACTCTCAAGACTGGAATCACCCAGAATCACCCAGTTTTACAGATTTGTAATGGATTTATGTAATCCATTAAACCCACATGTAAATTCAGAAGTTCAGAAAGACAAATGAAAAACCCAGTTTCAATCTTCATATATAATAACCCTCTTAACCAAATGAAATTGATTATGTTTCGCATACATTTATGGGGGCAAACATTAATTTACTTTTACATGAGAAGCTGTGTGTGGATTTTCATACAAAAAAGAACTTTGCACATATTTACAGTCATTATTGATTCTATCCTTTTTTTCCAACTTCAATGTAAATCAATTTTTATGCTTCTCCAATTAACTCCCTGTCAGCTGCTTACCCACGGCCGCTTTTCACGGCAGCTACAAAATGAAGAAATAATATCTCTGATGGAACAAATCGGAGAGACATTTTTACAGCTTTCTCGATGATTTTCATTGTTATTCCACAAACAGATTTTTATGTAGATTAGCTAAAATTACAACAAAATCTCAAATAGGAGGATGACATAAACTCATGGGTGAAGACCATTGCATTTCCAATTGGAGCCCAATTCCACTTGTTTACTGGCTCCATTTAGTCAGATAGAGGTGGTGGTGAAGGCTGGGAGCAGCACGGCCCTGCAGATCCACTCACACTAAAATCCAGCATCTTTTAATCCTTTATATACCAACTCAACCTCATTGGAGATTCTTCTTCAGCCAGACTCAGGAGTAATCCACTCCGGGTTTTGCAGCCCACCGTGGCCCCTCACCAGCATCCACGGCTGCCTGGCAGAGCCATCACGGCTCCCTCCTCCTCACCGCGGGCGCTGCACGGAGTCTGGGGAAATCTCCTCCAGACTGGAAGTTCAGACATGTCAGAGCAGCCCTCATGGTGATCTCCCCCCGCTGTGGTCAGAGCGCCACGTCTATATTTGTCCACGGTGAGCTGGTGTCTGCAGCCTTTGCTGCATCTCTGACTGCGTTTCCGGTGCTTTGACCAACATGCTCTTCCAACCGCCTCCACACCGACACCTCCGGTTGGTCCAGATGCTCGTTGCAGATTCTGGAGCGGATGAACTGATTGTAGTGGTTACTAGGCTTCATATTCAGCTCTGTTTATCCACTCTGGGCTACTGTAGAAAACGCAATGAAGCAAATTCTTGTGCCCACGTCAATATTTTTATAAACATTTATAGGTTAGTGTATGGTTGAATATCACTTCCATCTCCCTTGATGGAGTATGAAAAATGTCAACATCTTGGCCTTAAGACGTTGAGTTGAAGCATCACTGTCTTCCTCTTTTCTATAGTTCTAGGTCATATTACCCATAGTCAGTCCCACAGCATTGAACATACTCATTTTTATGAATTCCATAAAACTAGGATCGCAGATGGAAATTTGTATTCATCTTTTGTTCAAACCAGGAAGTGCCCGCTCAAATTAGGCTCTCATGGCTGGACGTGAAACGAAGACACGGTGACGCACCTCACGTCACAGGCCGCCGTGGCCACAAGGCTCTGCAGGGAGACTTGGGGAGATTCCTGCAAAATAGAACTTGACCTCTAATAAGAGCAGCTATCTATTCTGCCGAGTGTGACATTTTGATGATATGCCGAGAGTCTCGGGAGCAGGGAGCTCTCTGGTGTTTTAACCGAGCTTTTCTCAGCGCATCTGCTTAACTTTGACTGAGGTGAATGTTTATTCTCAGCCCATCCATCCGGCCATATCCGGACTTCTGCTCAGATTGGACCATTCACACATGCCAGGTCACCATTTCACACATTTTCCTCATGCGCCTGGCAGCTGTCATTCTCTTGTTAGAGCTTTCAGGGGCGACCCACAGAAATGGGAGCACATTTAGGACGTTAGTGACCGTGCGCTTCCTACTGTTGCGGGAGGTTTTCCAAATCAGTCACATCGGGAATAAAATGCCATCAAAACAATTTCAAAATCGATTGCGCTGGCTTCCAGGTGAGAAGGCGGTCACCAAACACAACTGTGATGATGTCGAACAACACCGGCGTTCCCACACGTTCCTAAAGAGCAGGATTAAATAGAAAAAGATAATAAAAACACCTGTGTGAGATGTAAACGAGGGATTACACCCACAAATCAATAGAATTGATTCTACACCTAGTTTCACTGGCATAATAGCAATTGAGCGGATAAGAGAAGATATTTTGAAGCTCCTTGGAAGCCAGATGACTGGAGATAAGCTTTTCCAGTTGATTCTGCAGCAAGAGGCAGTTGGTGTCATTGCTAACCAAATAACCCTAATCATCATTGATTAAGCTGAAAGCAAATGATAGACAGACTTCAGGCATTTCCCAGTGTTTGAGTCAGTGTATTTTTATGTGTGGGAGTTGTGATAAAAGAAGAAAGCAGCTGCTTCTATACCCAAAGGTTCTGCTTCATTTAACGCGATAGAAATTCTGATAAGTCAAAAGAAAGGGTTGTTTTTTTCTTAGGGCATCAGACTTGGTAATAAATTGCAGTAATCACAAGTGTTGAATTATAGTAATTAACTGTTTCCAGGAGGTAAATAGAGTCAAGGAGCTGTTTTGTGCAACTAAAGGGTCTGACTGACTAAATGGAACCAAATCTGCAACATAATCACTCACGGACCTGTCATGGAAAAGGTCCTGATGCGCCGTGAAAGGCACACCATGGCGCAGGCCTGAGCATGAAAAAAGTGTTGAGGAAAGCAAAAGAGGACATTGATTTTAGACTGGTTGGATGCAGCGAGAAGGGGGGGAGAGAAAGAGCCCAGGTGATTTCCATTCTAGTCCTCTAATCAGGCTCTGATTTACAACCTGGATGCAAATGAATGTAATTACTTGCATTTAGGTAGCAGCAGAAAAGCAGCCTTGCACTACAGCACTACAGCAACACAGCATCAGCAAGCTTCGTGCTACAGCACATTTGTGCCTGTTTTTTTTTTTTTTAAATGTGCAAGAAGCTCTTATTGATGGAATGGTTGTGGAAATTGGTTTTACACTAAGTGCAAGTCTAAAAAATAAAAACGTTTATTTGAATTCTTGGCCAATCTGGCAATCAAATTACGCCAAATCTGCACCTGTACGAGCCGGATCAGTCAGAGCCATCTGTGAGAAGGGTTTTATTGTTTATACTGGGGGCTGTGTTGAGAATACGTCTCTGTTGGCGCATGCAATTGCGCTCGGTGACGGGTGGGAGGCGCCGTAAGGCCTGGCTGAACGCAACAAAGTGAAAGGGGAGGAGCAGCACTGGGAGAAAAGTGGCTACACGGTGTGCCAGTCCGTCCGACCAGCCGCTTACATCTCAGATCCGCCGCCGTACAGTGAGCACAGCGAGACGCGTTTGCCAAGTTGCTTCCACTCTCGTAGTTGGCGTGCGGAGAGGTGCCAAGACGGGCCACTTCCCGACCGACACGCAGCCTTCACCGGTGCGCACCGTTGTTAATTTGGCTGTAAAATGCAACAGCAGTCATTGCGGGATAAAGACAGACTCCACACATAATCGGCGCCGTAGCGAAACAAGGACGCAAGCCGGGGAAACGGGAGCAGCGAGCGGCCGGAGAGGTAAGCGCTCCAGTCGGCGTAGGTGAGCACGGCAGCCGCGCACACGTTGCCTTCGCTCGGGTTTATTTTTTTGACCCGCATCGCGTTAGTTCAGGTGGAACACGGGCACCTGTCCTGCCAAGAACGAGGTGGATCATCACTTCCACGACCATCCCCTTGTTGAGGACCAGAGCCCACCAAATGGTGCGTGCTGCGCTCTCGTTGTGCGCAAGCGCTCCCGCGAAAGAAAAAACTTGAGCGTGTGACAGAAACCAAAAAGGTTCAGAAAAGATGGAAATCATGTAGTTCGATCATTGGGACGCTGTCACGGCTAAAAATAAGATAGATGGATTGAACGAGTGGTGCCCTAAGAAACTTTTACGCGTTTAAGCGACGAGTGGTGAGAATTTAACGCTAATAAAATAGTGTTTTTATACTCGCTCGTCGTTTACAGTTCAATTCATGTGCAAAACGGCATTTTTCACATCAGCTATTTCATGATCTACGAGGAGCATTTATGATATCGTGCAGCTGTACGTGCCCGCGCACAAGAACGCAGGTCCCATGTGTTGTTACGGTGAAGCAGAGCTGACACTTGGGCAGAAAATAACAGATGAACCCTGAATCCATCCATCTCCGTGCGCTGCCAGTTGTCCATGAGGCATCGTGTTAAATTTATTTTCTGTAAAGTGAGAACGTGTTGATGGAAGAATGAGGTTGGGACTGATCATAGTGTTATCACATCCCATCCCTGCTCTGAATTTAGACACAGTTTATTGTGCACTGGCACAGCCACAACACACACTTGTCAATCCTCCCTTGATTTGGCATCGCTGCCTGTTTACAAGTGCCAGGAATGACATGCTGGGATAGAGTATAGAGATGTACACCAGCCTGGCTTGACTCTGATGTGCTCCTGATGTGAACTGATGCTCCCCGGAGTTGTTATGCCGTTAATGAGAAGAACATGTGGAGCTGGGGCAGGACACACTTCCCTGCTGATGACATTTTAAAACCTAGCAGGCTGTCATGAATCGAGGCGGGGATTAAGAGCTTTAGTCCAATCCCTGCCTGAACAGACGGCGGGCTCTGTACTCGCTGAGGTAAAACAGCGCGTTTACCTTCGGTGCCTGGGTGCCATCGAGCAGGGGTCCTCTTGTCTCGGCAGATGTTCCGATGAAGAATCGCATCTGCGTTGTGTTGTGGTGCAGCAAGCATTGCCTCTGTGGAACTGTCTCTTTTTCCGTTTTGTCAAAAGCTTCACCGCCGTACCTCAAACGGGGATAATCCTCTCATATATCAAATGTGATTTAGTTTGGTCTGGGGAACCATGTTGGCCCTAGGAATTAATTTACAAATTACCCAGAGGCGGTTATCCTGTTAGCAAAGGCCAATTCATGATGGCTCGCACGGCAAATTACAGTGATTTATCTTGAACCGGTTTTATTTATTTCCCCCCCAAAAAGGAGAGCGAAACTGCAGGGTGGTGGGCTCATCGTTTGAGATGTGTAAATAACCTGAGCTGTGACCACGGGCAGAGGAGGTAGAGAGATGACATGCTGTACAGTGTATTCCTGTTCTTGGATGAAGTTGTGATCCACTGCTTTAGCCTCTGGTGATAGACTGCAGTTTAAAGGAGGCCAGAGAACAGAAGCTGTGCCAGGCTCCCCCAACAAACATGACCGCTGTAAAGCAGATAAACCGAGAGGAGTCTTGACCGCTGTAGGGCAGCAGCCTTGAGAAGGTTTGTCTGCACCGGCTCTACATAATAAAATGGATGAAGCTGGATATTGCAAAGCCAATTTTGAACAATCTGACCCCTGATTAGGGGAAAAAATGGCATCCTATGTTTGATTGTGTCCAAGAATTGCCAAAAATGGAAGAAAACGCATGACACAGAAAGCGTATCTGGCCGTTTAAAAGTCAATTAGCTCTGCTTGAACAGCCTTAGCATCCGACCACTTCCCGCATGAGCCAAACAAGACAGTTCTGATATTGTTGGTTGAATCCAGGAAGATTTAACAAGATTTAAAAACCCCTTCAGCTTAAGGTAATGCTGTATTTTCAGGTCAGTCACATGATGTTCTGTTTTAGTTTGAGCCATATCAGGAAAAATAAACAGTTGTGTTTAAAGAGCCATCAAATTGTGTGTTAAGATATCAACTTTAATTTATCAACCCTTGAAATAAACAGATGAATAAACTAGAAATAATTAGCACAAGTGGATTGTTGCAAGGTCAGTTTATATTTTCAGCACAGTGGATGAGGTGGACTGGTGTTAACATGACTGGAAGATAAAAATATTTCCTCTTTTACAGTCAGACTATTGGTTCAGTGCCCCAAATCTATTTTTTTCCCCTGTATAATGTGGTTCAAAAATGTATTACCAAAACCTATGCATAACATCCATTTTTATTCTGGCTTTATTTGCTTCTACATGAAACCATAATTTTATTAGCTGTCGGTTTGATGCATTAAGGTGTGCATCATGCTTTATGACGGCATTGCAACTGTTGTTTTTTTTTTTTTTTTTTTTATTTGCAGAAAGTGTTGGAGTGCAAGGCTGCACATAAATGTCACTGGGGCAAACTAGATTAGCTCTTTAATACAAGAGCTGCTGCTCCCAGAGCCACTTAATTGTTCTGACCCCAAATCCATAAAAGTTTATTGGTGTATCAAAGTTAACAGACTTGATGGGAGCCCAGCCGACGGAATACTTTACAGTCTTCTGTCGGTTAGCTGTGAGCAGGCGATGGAGGTGTTTTATTTTGAAAGGCTGAAGGTTGTTTTCTTTCGGAACCATGTTAATAATTTCCAAATCCAAATTTTATCTTTTCACTATGTTTGTTCCTGCGTCCTCCAAAAACTCCCCGACAGGTTGCTTAGCTGGAAACTGACATTTTGCTATTGACGTAGATTATTTTTTGTGCTGCGCACCGTAATTCCTGGAGAGAGCGTCAGGATTCAGTGGGGTATGAAATGGAGGCTTTTTAGCTGCCCTCTTGAATGCTGTCCCTGAAGGACCAGTGATGCTGGTATCATGCGTCTACAAGGCTTGCAGCTTCCCTGTCCAGAGACCCCGATGATCTAAAAATGCACCGAGCTGTGAACTTTCTTCATCTGGGGAGGTTTGAGTTGGCAGCTCGATTCCTGATGCGAGCTCCTGCTTTTTTTAAACATGAGTGGTAATCGTGGATCTCCCACCTCACAAGACGAGCCATTCAGCACGTTGGTCAAGCGCTCTTTCTCTTGTCAACGCTGCTGTGTCACCTTCTTATGCCTGCCCGACTTGTTCGAGCATGACTCTTTTTTGTATGTAGTCCATCAGCTGTCCGGGAAGCAGGGTTTGGGTGTCCTGCCTGACGGCTGAGGCTCATTAGGCCTGGGGGGAGCAAGCTGACACCCACAGCCACACTTACCAGACTGGGACCCAATTCCAAATTTACCCGTTGCTTTAACCCAAAGTCATTTCATGTATGTGTGTTGGATTTCATTCCCACTCGCAGCAAAGGCAAAATTCGCTCCATGTATGTCCAGGAAGCTCACGTATGTTTTAAATGACAAAGCTGTTCTTGCTGTCAGACCTCAACCTGCATAATTCACTGTAGGCTGGCGTGGTAGTAAGCAGTATGTGCTCGAGGACAAAGCCCTTCCTCCTGATTTTCATTATACTGTAGCTGTGGCACCACAGCTGGTCTCAGAATGTGGACAGGAGGCTCCATATTGTCCATCTATAGCATAAACGAGCCTGAGTGAGCAGCGACATCTCAGGCAGCTTCTAATAGCAGCACAAATGGCTTAAATTCACTTGACATTTTTGAGGACTAGGGGGGAGGTTTTTGTTTGGATCCTGGTGTGTGCGGCCTCTTCTCAGGGACCCTGCAGTCTGGGCGACTGCTGTGCTGTGAGTGACTCCATGGGGGGCAGGTTAAGCTTGTTAGCCCCATATGAGGACACCGCAGCTTCCCTCCCTGCAAAGGGGGGCGATTTGAAGAGACAGTGAATCTTGTAGCTCATTGCTAAAACTGCTGCCTCTTGTTTATGCGGGCTCTCATTAAACCTGGCTAAAGGAGTATTTCTGCTCTGCGGCTATTCGACAGCCACAGTTCCCTCACTATCACTTTTATGAACCTTAGTCATTTTAATAAGGTCTATTTTACTATCTTTTCCCAACTTTGGCAACATCACCATATTCTAAGTATCCTGGCACTGTTAAAAACACAGAATATATCAAACATTACACGAGGCGCCTCGGCTCTTAGGAGGACATGGATGCATTATATCGTAATTGATTTAAAATTGAATCTGCCTCGAAGAGAAGCGAGGCTGGAAATAAAGTCTGTTGGAACAGGTTCGGAGGCGCAGACTCAAAGCTAGTCCGCTCGAGGCGAGCAACACTTGAAATCATTTCAAGAGGGAAACAAATTTCGCTGGTCGCCTCAACTCAGTCGCCTCAACTCATTTCCTCCTCGACTTTCACCTTAAAAACCTGAGAAATTACAATGCGACCATTTGAGCTTCGCCACTCCAGCGCTGCAGCGCCATGCCGCAACTTTGTCCAGACTTTGTCATTAGTCTTGATAAAGAGGACCAAGAATGTCAAACGTTATAGAAATATTGACTATGTGATTTTCAACAGAAGGAACAAAATCTTCACGGGCCCATTATCTGACTATTATTGCAAATAACCAGAGTTGACAGGTTATTGTTTGCCCGCATGCAATGAGATTAAATCTTGTTGTTCTTTTACCATGCGCTTTATTTCAGATGTCTGTTTGTTCTTCAACCGTAAAACACTAAATCATCCGCCTCCTGTGAGGAACGAAGGGGGAAATGTTTCCCCAGCCCACATCGCTGCGCCTTACGGCACTGTCTGATTTGCATAGCCACAACCGTGGAACTTGGAAAGTGCCTTGCGAGTTAAGAGGATTCATACGTCCTGTTTGCATAAGGTGTGACACGTATCCTTAACGAAGGCCCATTAATAACCAGTTTGGCAAAACTTTTCAGCCAAGTGCTGGAAAACCCTCACAATAGATCCCAGCCGTTACTTAATTCTTGGCTCTGTGTACTCTACTATTGATTAATTAATTTTTGGCTATACTTTCTCCCTGCAGCCCAGTAGCCAGGGTCATTACTTGTATTTAGTAATTACTGCATGACATCTGGCAGGGAATAATAATGAAAACAGGCCGGTGGTGTTGTCAAGCTGATGTTCTCTGGGGGTTTCTGGCTGCTGCTGCTCGGTGACGGACGACTATATCTAAAATGAACATCAATGGGCCACCTTGTTATTGAAATTTCCGTTGGCCAGCGTGCAAAAATAAAATAAGGGGACTTCTAATACGGCCCCTTCTGCTCGGGTAAAAACCCCCGTGTGCTTAACCTCTCTTTAAATCCTTACACTTCATTGGAGTGGACTTAAAAAGCCCGACGATTGGCACTCATATCTGCAGCCAAGGATATTAACGGCGAAAATCGGAGAGGTGAATGAATTCCCATTTGGACACGCATGAAGGCCGAGCTCGGGTATCGGAGCAGCTTGTATATTTTATGTGTTGCAGCCTCGGCAGTTTGTTGTATTCAAACGCACGCTCGCATTTGGCTGCAATAAAACTGACCGTAATGTTAATAAGACGGCGGCATTGTAAAGATAGCTTTTGTCGTCGCTCGGTGCCTCTGGGCCTCGGTGTCGTTTTATAGTGTTCCTGTTGCTCACCATTTGCAAAATAGGCGTATCTGCTCTGTCTGTGCACATTCATTTGTTTTCACTTGGAGAAAAAGCTGTTTTAATTTTACGAGGGGAAGCTTTAAAGTCTTGTTATGCCTGTCAGTGGTCATTCGATAGTCTGGCAGACACGGAGGTGCTCAGTTTTTTTAAGAGTGAGACCTTTGCATATTATCCCACTGTTTATGTTAAAATTCCAGACAATGGCTCCACTAAATAGTCCACTCCACTAGTCTTTAAGAATTGAGACAATGCGATGGCAGCCAAATTTGATTATTAATGGGGGGGTCTCTATCTCTCAGGCCGTAATTGGTCTCTGCTGATTGCTGCGCTCTCTGATTAAGAAATTCCATTAAAATTGATGTATCATGCTTACAAGTGTTTTTCACAGCCAGATAGCTCCTTCAATCAATTGATAATTACACAGATGATTCATGGCTGGGGTTCATTGTGACAAGGTTGTGATGTCAGACATGCTGCAAATTTTAAAAAAGAAAAAAAAATTGTTGCTTGGAGAACGTTATTGCGGCTCTCTGCACTTATTCTCATTGAACAATCCCAGTTTTAGTTACCTGTCATGTATCGTTACGATTTTCCGTCCCATTAACGGCTGCTGCTGCAGCTCCCGTTGATTATCACTCACAGTGGCTTTTCAGGTACCGACAGCGTGTTTTGTCTTTACAGATGTGCTATTAACTAATTGGTCAAAGAGGAAACAATATGTGGCTCTATAGGGAGAGAGCGATGATGTACTTAATGATTTAGCTTTGTGTGGAGTTAATGGGAAAAGTATCTAATTTCATGCAAAAGCAGGCAGGTTTTTTCCTGCGGGGTTTCAGCTAATTTTCTTGTTTAAAAGGCAGAGGAAGAGAGAAATGTTCGCACCAGAGCCACAAATAGCTCTGTAACTTAAAGTAACACCTGGCAACGCAGTATTTTGTACAAATCATTAATATAAAACCCACACAGTAGAACATCTTTTGAAACTGTTAAACTAGTGTCACTTTATCCTTTTGTATGGAAGGGGACAGAATCATATATTTAAAAACAATATCAGAATGCACTCTCCTTCCCATGGAAACAATCTTTTACTTAACTGTCAATTTGACAGCAGCGCGAGTGTCATCTCGGAGAAGCTGCTTCCTTTCTTGCACCGTCATCACAATGGAAATCTTTCTGTTTTTCTCAAGCAAAGAAATATGCATTCATCCATCCTATTTCCCCTCTCTAAAAATGCACTCAGAATCATGTTCTACAGACCATTAAGACCATTGATGTGACGTTTTGCTAGACAGTCAGCAAAACATGATAAACGAGCATGCAGTAGCCTTTCACTTTTTTTCTTTTGCGGCCCATCCCGTGAATTGTCTATAACCTCATTTTATACATTCCTGACTGATGGGTATAATTTACTTTTTGTGTTCTCTCCCTGAAGCTGTTTTACCTGCCAGAAGTCAGCCTGTATTTCTCAGAATGGCTTTAGAGGGCTGCTAGAGAGCATCTACAAACACACCTTTAGATATAGGTTGAAGAATAGAAGTCTTACTGTGAAAGGGCTTTGGGCCAATATGGTTGGACTGAGGAAGCTAATTTAGAGAAAATAACTCCTCCTCGCGGCATTTATGATGAGGTCATGCATAAACGCGGCTCTCTGAATAGAATACTTTATCTTTAATATCAAAATTGATGTTGAGGTCGCTTGCAGCCATGGAAGTAACGTAGTCCCATTTCCTCTAATTAACTCAAATTGGTTTTGTAAAATAGGTCATATTGTATACATATTAAACTAAGACAGAGATCATGAAGACAAACGTGCACAAAGACGAGCTGTGGTGACTTCCCCTGGGTACCGCCGCTGCAGTCAGATGATGGCTGTTATGTGACGCTCAACAATGAGGCTCTTAGAAGTGTCGTCTCCAGCGCGAACCCTCCTCCACTGTTGCCGTCTTTTAACGGCCTCCAGATTTGCTAATAATTGCGTCGCTGCTTTATAAATTAAACATCCTGAGAGGTCTTCCAGCTGCAAAAATGTCTGCTTTCTGCCCTCATCTGCCAAATTAGGGCTTTGACCCACAAAATAGGTCTCCCAGGACAAAAATAAAATCTCTGTGGAATCATTTATTTCTTCTCCTGACCAGAGATCACATTTCCTAAAGCTAATTGTTCCTCCCCTGAATCTTGTTTTCTTGTCATTAACAGACCTCAGCCGTGAGCTAATAGGGACCAAAATTATGAGTCTGTTTTTCAGGTGCGAAGCGTCGGCATACTCACTGTGTGTTATTGTCTCTGCAGGTGTAGACGGCAATACTCCAAAGACCTCATTTGTCTGTGATGAGCATCCCCATCCACCAGAGACCAAAGGTACGGTGAGATATGAAAAGCTCATTTTGTTGTGTCCCGATAAACATTTTATCATGCGACAGTCAAGCCTCCCAGCGTGCTACAAATGCACCATAAAATGCGAGTTGGTTTCATGCTTCCTAATGATTTTATTGTCCTCATCGGATCGCCATATAAAAGTTCCAAGTGTAAATTATCATTACGGTAATGAGGGTTAATAATTCATAGGAAGAGTTTTAATTGAAAGTGGGACAGCTGAGGTTTTGACAGGGATTACTTTGTGCTGCGTGTAAAGGTTCTGCAGCGTTGGCCCCGTGTAGTGGGGGGTTGATGGTCTGGAATTATTTGATATATGGCGACATTAATTCTGCTTGACTACCCCACCAGCAAATGAGCTATGTCCGTCTTTGTTTCTCTCCCCACTATGATCACGCAATTCTCCCAGCGAGTAAAGCCGAGTTGGTCTCTTAGTGAGCAATTAGAGCCTGATCTTGGGTCATTGAGAGATAGGATTACTCCTGGACCGCAGGACCCCGGGAATGTACCGACCCCTCTGGTGGTCCGCTCACCGCTGATGAAATAGAATTGAATTAATGGGGTTGCCCACTGCGAGCAGTGATTAGGACGACGTAGCGCCTTTGATCCCCAAGCGAGGTGACCAGACGTGGGCACCGCAGGCACACAGGTGGGGGTTGGGCTGGATGGTCGTGTTTTTAGTAGGGAGACACACCGATCCACAGTGCATCACGGATCAGTAGTCATGCCCCTCACAGGGGATCGAGCCTCACGCTGGGGGGGGGGGGGGCAGGTGGAAAGATATTTAGCACCTACAGTCACATATGGGGCGCCCAATAAGGGTGATGTGAAGTCTGCTCTGCTTTAGGATTTCTGATAAGCAGCTGTTGAAGCCACATGAGTCTGTTTGTTGCTTGTAATTTGTTACAAACATATCAACAATAAATCACAATAATGGCAACTGTGATTAATAAAAGAAAAGAGAATATTAGAGACCGGCAGAACAAGAATAGGCAACACATTTGACTAAAGTCAAACAAATGCTGCTCCTTAGAATACTAATACTGCGACATTTGGTGAAATCAGCAGTTTACCGAGCAAATTTAAATAGTTTTTTCCCAAATGTCCACGTTAACACAACAACCAGAACCCCCAGCACGCAGAATTTCTGAGACTATATGCATTATTTGCATTTTCAGTATTAAAGTGCATCTGTAATTTAATAGTATCTACAGACTTGTAGAATCTCCAGGGGAATACCAGCCAGCCATAAAGTCTTGCTATCCGTCTGCATAAAGCTTCCTGCTGGTTGGGATTTTTTCATTAACTGGTATAGCTGTTCTCACCGCGAACAAAGTGCACCCTATTGAGTCGAGAACATGACGCACTGTATTGCGGAATAAACTAAAACCACTGAGCCAGTCTTTGTTCAGACCACAGCAAGTAATCTGGGTAAGCAAAGCCTTCTCCCTGCAGACGAATTGCATCTTTTCAATGGAAAACAAAGAGAAAAGCTGGATAATTGAATCTGCCCTGCTACCTGAACCGAACAGCCTGAACTCAAGCAGGAAGACATTTTTTAAGTTGCGTACCTTGGAAAGTAATGGTCATCATCACCCTTGTTTACCCAGCAGTGGGCTGTTTGCTTTGAGCCCCCAGACGGTAAGCAGGAGCTGTCTGCTGGAATCATTTTCAAGGCCACCTCGAGTAATGATAGATGACAAGCTTCTGTGAGGAAGAAAACACATCTCCCGGTAGCACGCAGAGCTACTCAGACAAAGCTGCCATCAGCTGGCAGCCAACTGGCTTTGTGGTTGAGGAGGAAAGTTGGGAGCTGGCGCTGATGGTGGGGTGAATAGAAGCCTCAAGGGGACCGTGCAGCACCTAATGAGAAAGAAAGGCACATCTCCCCTGTTAAAGAGTGCAGTAAATTACAGTGAGACTTGTGCAGTGACTGCTGCTTCCTGAATACTAATGCTAAGAACCCAGAGCGGTCACCTTTTGTGTCCGAACAAGAAGTGGATTTTTAGTGTTACTTAGCAATTGCGATTTTATTTTTTTACTTCAGGCAGATTTAATATGTATTACTTTGAAAAGATAAATGTCATATGTATTATTCAGATAGACTCGCTCTCGGTCGTTACATTGAGGTGGTGGTGGTCTCGCTCCTTTGAAAAAGGAGACGATGCCACTTTTTGCGGCTTTTAACTGTGAAATAGCCTCAGCCGAATATCCACCGTTTAAAATCTGTGCAAATCTGGCCTTTAATTTACTGATGCTGATGAAAAACAAGACACGGTTTGGGAAAGTCAGCTAAGTAGACTTACAATTCATTAACTTGTCAAGCTACTGCTCGTAAGGTCAAGAATTAATTTTGATTCTCAAATTGGTTTTCAGTGTGCTCCACCAGAGCTGCGCATAATGAGCCGCAAGTGGTGAATCTAGGGATGGATTATAATTCTTTCCCCCGTTTAATCATTTGAGTCTGTCAGTGGTTTTGGAAGCTGAGGTGTGACATCTTCAGAAGATGTTTTTCAGCAGTCTAGAAAACGGTCTAATTAGGAAATATGGTTTCAAAAAAAGAATCTATTTGGCCTTATAACAGGCTCGGTTTGCTGAATACCTAGATAAACAGGTTTTGACCTCTTGGCTTTTTTTGTTGTGGTTGGAAAGGACTTCTCTCAGGCTATGGAAATAGAAATGTTCATAGAATCCTCTTAAATCTTTTTTATATCTCTTTGTCTGGTCTGCTCACTTCTCGGATCAACTGCCCCCCTCGGGCTGTGCTGCGGGTAAGATGCATTCTTCATTTATGGATTTAGCCAGCATTACTTCATCAAGCCGGCCTGTGAAAACATTTTAAGGTCTATAGCATTGGTGTTTGTTCAACACTGCACATCACTTCCCTTCAGCAGCAGCCTTGGGCCAGAATTGCAATTATTTTTTTCTGACATTCATATGTGATAATATAGAATAAAATATCTATCCATTTGTGTTATTTAAAGGTGATGTATAGAACTAAAGGTTTTGCGTGAACATGCGTGTTGCTGGACTCTCCTGCTGTGCAGAGAAACATGTTGTCATGTATGTTTTCTCCCAGTCCCATACAGCCTGTCATGTGTCATCCTTCACGGACACACTTAAGCTTAAAGAGTACGGGGGGGAAAATGTCTTTTGAAACACTCCTTTAAGAGCCCTGCCTTCGCCTGCTCCTATTAAGACACAAATGAGTCTTTACCTGCTGACAAAGGAGGAAGCAAAGCTTTGAGGAGGACATTTATCCGGTGCCAGGATTTTGAGGTATTTGTCTGTGGAGGTGGGAAATGTCGGCTGGATAAAGCCGTGTCCGAAGCAGAAAACTGGTGTCGCTAATGAGGTGACCTCTGACCTGGCTGCCATCAGGTGCCTGTCTGCTTCATATCTGCTTTGCTGTCACAAGCAGTTGCGAGTAAGGCCAAGCTTGCCTCTTCTGCCGGCCGGATGAGGACCTGGAGCCACTGTCTTATTGTGGAAAAATCTCCGTTATCCATGATCCCATTCACATTCCCCTTATAGACCATAACGCAGCCGGACCACAAACGGGTACATTTGTTGCTCACGCTTCTGCTCTTGTCACATGAAGACCGATGCATGGTCGCCACGGTACCCCCCCGAGTGATTAAGACATGAGGCACTGCAGGGGGTCCGCACGTGGTTAAAGAGGCATAGAATCCTGAGACTGACAGGGACACAACGCACAGCAGGGGTTCTGCCGTGGCATCTTACGCTGGATGTTGAGGCTAATGTCTGTATGGGGCACAACTCTTGTGCCGTCTCTGTTCCTTTAAGTGGTTGCACACGCCATCAGAGCCACATGGAACGTGTCTGCCAGTGAAATTAAGATGCTCGTACAGTATATTTTACATCATTAAAGTTTAACTCTCGGATTACATTTAATTTTACATTATTTATCTTGCACTCTTCACTGCATTTAATTTTTGAAGATCCTTATTTATTTATTTTTTTGGGATAAAGATCTGGCTTTCTCCACTCCCGAATAGATAAATAGCAGCAGGGAAAGACAAACACTGAGAAATAACACAAAGAGGAATGTGAAAAGTGTTGAGCATCACCAGCTGTCCATCCGTCCATCCATTCAGCTGTTTGTTTGCGCCAGTCGTTGCCAAACCCTCGTCCCTCCCCCCCCTTCCTGCCTGTGCGCACATGTCCTGCAGCGTGCCCATCAAACAGCAGCCATTTGTCATTTGAGGGCACGGAGTCTGTCTGTCACATCAGCTGTATTACTTAAATCTCCAAATAAATGTCCCTTTGTGCACTGCCTGTATTTAGTGTAATACTGAATATCAGTGCTCTAGCTCTGAGCTTGTGTATTAAAGGTTATTGTGCACCATTATTTGAGGTGCTTTTTAAAAGCCTAGTCATGTCTCAAGTAGAGTAGCAACTGACAAGCTTTTCCTTTTCTCCAAAAAGCATTCATCAGGTTTACAGCTATGCACAAGAAAGGCAAGGGACACGCGTCACGTTATTCCGCCTGACAGTGGGATAAAACTCGGAACTTATTGCTGTTGGCGCCTCTGCTTTGCTCGCTAAACGCGGCACAGTATTTTTTTCAGCTGACGCAGGCGAGAAATATGACTTCCTTCCCATTCGCCTCCTGTTGCCCGCTGCAGCTGCCTGGCATCCCGCAGTGGTGACATTGGGACGAGCTGCGATCCGCCACCGGCCGCTGTCCGACTGGCAAAGATACACTTGAAAGAAAGCGATTTCCGCGCCCGGCGTGAAAACTCCTTTTTAACCTTAATTACGTCGCTGCACTGTGAGGACCCAATGTTCTGTAGTAAAAATTAATTTCCCAGCAGGGACCCTTTTCAAAGAATTCAGGTGCACCTTCTTATCATCCATGGTCAGCGGGTCCTGTGAAAATTGACTCTGAATTAATTGCGAGTATCATCTGCCAGATTTTTTATTTGGATATCTCCCTAATGTTGACAGAAGCCTTAATGGCCATCTGCCGAGTGCAATCCGTTATGGCGCATTTCTCTGTCGCTGCATATGTGCGGGATGTCTCGCCTGTTTTATGGCGTTTTCCACTGCTGCTCTGAAGCATGACTAAGCGGGCATTTGTTTCTCGTCTTTACCTTGAAGAGTTTAGAAGAGGGCAAATACCGTAAGTGCTTGAGCAGTCGCTGGCAAGGTGTCTTAAATATGGCCTCGCACTCTTAAACGGCCGCCGCCTCACCTCTTGAATTCTAAATATTCAAGGCAGACTTGACGCTAATAAAGAATCTTTTAACGGGTCGCACACACATGGAGCACAGATGTCAGACCCTTACTGTTGTGCCTCAGCAGCGGTTACCACATACATTCCTGTGCCATATGTGATATTCCTTAACTGCCCTCAAAGCTTTAGAAAACGCACAATCGCTCTCAGCTTTTTAGTATCCGCTGCCTAGCATAATAGTCAAAATTCAGCCCAACTCACTAATTGTTCCCTTCAAAATTGCTGTGCCGCTTGGAAAATTGAATTTGAGATTGAGACAGAAATCGCACAGTTCTGCCGCACATCAGATGGGAAAACTGCAGAGTGAATGCCTTGATAAGCACGTCTGAAGTGTACTTGAGGTATCAGGTGTTTTCGGCTTCGAGAGCACCTGAAGAGCGGAGGCCTATTCCGTGCTTGCTGACCTTCTGTGGAGAGATGGTGAAAAACAAACGTGAATGGTTGCGTAGTATTGAGTTGCAGCGCGACCTTTTATATTTGCATTATACTCCATGTCTTTTGGACTTTTGTGTTTGGTCTGCTTCCACTCATGTCGCCAACAGAGATGCGCATGAAGCTGACACATATAGCATGAAAACCCTGAGCAGCAGCACCTGAAGCAAAGAATTCTGGGTGAGAGACATAAAGTTTTCTTAACTGTGGCCAGAAGAA
This sequence comes from Takifugu rubripes, assembly GCF_901000725.2. Taxonomy (NCBI): domain Eukaryota; kingdom Metazoa; phylum Chordata; class Actinopteri; order Tetraodontiformes; family Tetraodontidae; genus Takifugu; species Takifugu rubripes. The sequence goes on along the minus strand of NC_042300.1, from coordinate 5,846,735 downwards.
ACACCAGCGTCTGTAATTTCTGTAAATATGAGCTGGATGTATAGATTAAACACAGCCGCGCGATGAGACTTTTTTGAAACGGGATTTCCTATAATCTCATTTTGTCTGGGTTTGTCATTGCACATTCCTTTTCCCCCCTCTACACTGCGTGGTGCTGAACAATATGGTTTTGTAATTCGCCATTTTTATGTCCGGGATGGCTCAGCGGCCGCGGCCAGTCGCTGTTTCGGAGCGACGCAATAAAGCAGAAAACTACAGTAACTCAGTGTACAGCTGTTTTTTTTTTTTTAAGAACTATTGAATCTTCTTGGTGGTTCTGCGGTTTTGGGTTTATTTTATTGTCAAACAATAGAGGAAAAACTCCAACTTGCTCTTCTTCTTGAACCGGGCCATTTATTAACCATTTTTAAAGCTGTACTGCGGGATTATGCTCAGAAATACTGTAATACTGATCTAATCAAGACATGAACAAAGAGGTAAATGAACCAACAAATTAAATTCTCTTGATATGCTCAGCATACTTACGCCCTTAACTTACTTTGAAATTAATTTCACGGTCAGATAAAGTTTCTCCTCACTTAAGCAGAAACATTTTAGCCTTTTTACACCCCCCACCCCCCACCCCACCTTATTCCAAAAAAAACCAAAACATGGTTGAACTTTTTGGAGGTAGAAGTTACACTTCCCCATCATCTGTGGGGAATGAAGTTTTTAACATGCCAGGAGTGATTTCAGCACATCCAAGCAAAAAAAAAAAGCCGATAGGGTCACCAACCTGTGAGCTCGCCCCCTTCCCCTGACATTCCCCACAAGTTTCAGAAGAAAGAGTGGCACCCACTCTTTCTTCTGAAACTTGAGGGCTCTTTTTTCATATCCTAACAAATTCAGCTACTTCGGGGCTGAGAGCACCTCTTGTTTTGCTTGTGAAAAATCAATAGCCATTACACACGAGAGGAAGAGAGGAGGGAATGAAAAGAAAGAGACAGGCTCCTATCCCTGTCAGTCTGACCCTGCCTGACGGCTGTCATCTCCCTTAATTGCTTTGCTAATATCATCCCCACTCAGTGTGGATCTGGGTCAGCAAAGCTCCGCTGCTGGAGCCGACTGGAGGCTGTCTTCCTCCATGAGCTGTCTCACGCTGCCTTTTTCCTCCCCTTGACCCTTAAGGCTCACCGTGGCTGGAATACAACAAGGTGACATCTGAGCAAAAGACATCGGTTCTTGTTCTGACATGACCCAGGAATGGCTTAATCCAAACTTTTTTTTTTTTATGTGGTAGATTATCCTTTCTGCACTCTATTCTGGGAGGTGAAATAGGCTTTCCAGAATTAACCTTTGTATTTCCCTAAGGTGATGTAAGATGTGAATTTTTTTTTTTCCTATTTCGCTGCTCTTTGCACCTTTTCCCGAGGCCGAAACATAACTGAAATGGCTCGATACTGCAGGAACTAGCATGAAAATGTATTAAATGGTGATTGTTTAGCATGATAGACATTGTGTACACTGTTGGCATCTATCTATGTAGCTAGCTATCAAGCTAGTTTTTCCCTCTGGCTGTAATAGTCCTTAATTGTAATTTTGTGTTTGCTTTAATGGTCGCAGCTAAAGGCAGCCATTTTGAACAAGGTAGGCATGAGTAGAGGTATCGGTAATGGCATCAGCCCCAGGTTTCTGAGCCAGCAGCGGTCAAAGCCAAATACTTTCCCCGTCTCCAGGTTTAATGTAGCATGTGAGGGCCGAGGTGAGCTTCCAGGGCCGTGGCTGAGGCTTTGTTCAGGCCTCCCGTCCCTCTCTGATGGGCGCGGTGGAACAGAAAGCCTCAGGTGAAACAGCTGGAGAAAGCATCCGTTGATGACCCTCCGTCTTTCTTCCCATTTCTCTCCCCGCTGTATCCTCCAACAAAATGGGACACATTAAATAATGGCACAAGGCCGCAGCAGAATAACTATTGTGGCTCAAGTATATTGTTATTTTCCATAAATAGACAATGCATGTGGAGATGTAACTCGGCTTCAGGTAGAGAGACACAGTAGAAAGCTATGAGCTAATGGTCTGCTGCTTCCTCTCTGCAAGGCCGGCTTTCTTCTGGTGGGTCTCCCTACATGGTGGAGACTAAAAGTCCAGCTGTCATCCAAACTGTTTGGTTTGGAGGCTCTCGGGGAAATGAAGAGCAGCGGACCCTCCGGGGATGGGGAGGCCTGATGGTGTGGAGCTGCTGTTTGGTGGGAATAATGCCCAGATTTTGCAGATCTGTGCCGTCGCCGTTCGAGCCACATTCTAACGAGCTTTGGGCTCGCAATGGCATATTTTTCATTCACAGTATCTCTGCTCTCTGCACACATTTCCTCCAAACCTGCTTCTGTTTGCAGAATTTCATTAAAGATGACTGCACAGCTCGCTGCCCTCATATCAGAATTTGGAGTTCATTAGAAATAGCAGGTTTATTATCTGGTTTTATGGTGAAATGTGATAGCAGTTCAAGAAGCCATAATTCATCCGAAGATCCTCCTAGAGTCCTGTGACAGTACTTTCAGGTGCGCGTCCTCTTGCCTGAAAGAAATGTAGCATGACTGCATTGCTAATTAGTCCTCCAGTTTTGTCTTGATTTAATATTTCCACAATTACTGTCCGTGCTGCAGCGGGAGCCGTAGGTAATGGTTGATGATCCCAGGAGCTTTTCCTCAGGGGCGCCAAATTCCAGCTATTGAATGTCTCCATTATTGTATGGATTGCTGTGAAATGCGGTGCCGACATTTGTGTCCCGCGTGTCGCATGTTGCCCTAATAAACTTATCGACCCATTAACTTTTCGAGATTATACGGTCTCAAATATTTGCTCATAGTCGACTGATTCGCAATCGAATGGAAAAATGATGAAAAAGAATTTTTGTTTTTCATAAAAAATGTTTTTTTTTCTTTTAAAGAGAATTTGAAAGGACTTGAAAATCTGAGCTTAATAAACAGTTATCGGCACGATCTAGACCTTATTGTAACCTAGTTAGGTAGATGGGAAGCTACATTTGCACTTTTATCAAAGCGGGGCGTCCTCGGAGATAGACGAGCCGCTTTCTTCTCAGTGGTTCAGCCTGTAGTCAGACAAGAAGGATCTGTCTTCAAAGTGCAACGCTGAAAGGAATAGAAATCACTTTAGGCTCCATGTTGGCACCGGGTTGACAACACACACCAACGCTCTCCTGCGCAATAACAATGGGCGAAGAAAAGAAATGGCTTTGGTATAATATAGAACTTTTAATGGGGAGACTGTTTCATGATTCGACTCCCAAAAATGCCAGTCATCTCAAATATTATCTCTTCCTACCTGCCTAGGTGGCTGTTTATGAACGATTGTTTTTGCTAATATTCATTTACATTAACACTGCGTCAGGCTGTCGTGATATTGCAGTTGCTGGAAGGTCCCTCAGTGCTTCCTCAAGAGAATTTTATCATCCTTTTTTTAAACTTTAATTGGCACTAATATGTCATTCTTAGCTCATTACTGCACACTCTTAGGTCAACGTTTTTTGGGGTTTTTTTGAGGTTCCATTAATATTACAACACTAAAATCAATGTTCTGACATTTGCAAAAGGATTTTGTAATAAAATAAAGATCATTTAACATTTGATTTCTTTTCTTCTTGGACCCCTAGCAAGTTTAACGCAAGCCTGTAAAATGGTGCATTATTTATTATTAATGGATGATTAAGGATAAGTCAAAGCCTTTTGCAGGTGAGGGTAGTTCAAAAGAAACGAGTCCCACCGCCGATAAATCCGACTCTAAACTGGTTGTTGTTAATTGAAGTCAACAGTAATTTCTCTGATCAGTTTTGCACCTGAATCATCCAGATGAATGGAGCCCAGGAAACTGCACAGGCGCTTCCAGCACATTGTTTGTCACCGTCTATTCCGCAGCCAGCCCGTGCGCAGCCTCTCTTATGCTTTGGTCTCGTGTTGATCGGCCAAATCGGGCCTGGTGGCAGCGTCGACGCCACTTACTCTCTCGCAGGAGCACCATCTGCCGCTCCGTGCTTCGCTTGCCTCTGCCGCCTCCATTGAGAAGGTTACAAATCAGCCCGGTAGGAGGACATTAACATGAATCCAGCTTGTTTGAAGATGAGCCTGTTGAGTGGCGCCATCTCCGCTCTGGGAGGCTGCGGCCTCACAGGGAACAGCCAAAGACTGAGGCTACCGCCATGGCTATGTTAGGGTGGTCTCTATTGCTTTTCAGATATCGTCATTTATTTTCCCAGCCAGGATATGTGTCTGGGTAGTATACACGTATAGGATATGTGGAGCTCCAGCAACCCTCCAGTTATCATATTTGACATCAGCAATTGACTCCCATCAGTCTGCAGACAGGAGCACTTTTACCAATAAAAATGTCAGAATGAAGGGTGCATATTTTACACCAGCTCAGCAACACCTTTTAAATATTTTCTGCTTATTCAGGCAAATCTCCCCCCCCCCCGCGCTTACGCCAAGCATTTGGGTAGTGTTGTGCTTGAAAATACTCACAGCCCAAGAGGGAAAATGGCTTCAATCAAAAGCTTCATGGTTTTATACGCAGCGTTCGGAGCGACTGAAATGGAATAGTTCACATGAAAATGGCCAATACCCACCTCGCCATCAGCATTAGCCGTTCTCATCTTCCCGCGTTTTTATTACAGGAGGGGAATCTCTATCGAGAGCTCCCGGTTTCAGGGTTTGTCTGCATGGCGTAACCACTCTTGAGTAGCGTGTAAACATCCACCTAAACGTTGCAGAGCTGGAATAGCGATGTTCCCGAGTACAACCCAGTCTCTAATAAATGAACATCAGGCCACTTCTTTCTTTTTTTTTTCTGAGTCTGCAGCTCTTGTCTGAGCTGTGTCTTAAATTATATTTTCTGATGGGGTAATTGAAGTAGCCAGTCATTTTTTATGCCCATGCCAGGTGGCTTTACTGCCCTCTCTTAGGCGGACGGGGAGCCTCTTACTGTGGACAATGACAAGCAGCTTCCTTTATTACTCAAGACCTCATTTCTAATCTCATTGTCTACCTGTGAGTTCCAGGTGGCACCGAATGATGAATGGGAATGATGATATGTCTTTCTGTTCTTGCTTAACCTAAAATCTTAATAAAAACCAAGGTTATTTGCTGCTGTGTTTTCATTAGATGTCTGGGATAAAGAGGGATCCATAATCGGAAAAAAAGCAAGCTAGGGACTCTGTCCTCCACTAATGAGTAGTCCGGATTAAAAAAAAAAAAGTTTATTACATAATTAATTACCAATATCCTGTTATAGCTGGTCTCAAAGAAGAGTCCAATGGCCTGGCGGTTGGTGTGTGGAGGTTGCGTGCCGCTTTACTTTCCCCATGGTTGTGATTTGATATGAGATTCACTAGACAATTTCCAGTTTATTACTGCTGTGTCCTGGTAGTCCCTGATAAGATTAACCAATGTCTATGAATCATTGCTGGGGAGCCGAGAAGGTGCCGGTCAGCGGCTGAATGTTCGGCAGAGCGCTACAGCGCGCCGGCGATCCGTACGATGGACAGCGGAAACTGCCCCAAGCAACCACGTTATGGTTCTGGAGGCCTGGCGGAAGGTTTTTTGGATATAACACATGGGTGCTGTGATCCCTAATCTGTGGCGGAAGCGCTGCTGCGGGTGTGGGGGTGAGAACGCTCCCCTGCCCCAAACTCAATTTCCACTGAAAGATTGAAGAGGCTAACATGCCCAGGGCGAGGCGCTGAACTCTTTCTTTTCTACTCGCATCAAGCTTTTAATTATTTTGTGAACCGGTCTCAGGCCCTATTTTAACCTTTCATGAAGAGCAGGGGAGATAAGAGAGCGCGAGCGCTGCTTTGGTCCCCCGCAGCTCAGCCGTGCACGTGCAAGGTGCAGACTTTTGTTTCACTACAACACCCGTGCGGCTTTGACAGCTGATTTACCTTTCCAACCCTCGTGCACACGCACGCATGCGTGAAATAGGCATCGAGAGTAATGAATTATGCAGCCTTGTAAAGGAAACAAACGAATCGATATCAAATGTCTGGCTCCAGTATTGACCTGAACTCATGTTGGTATGAAGTCTGTGTTATTGACTGAAAGCAAACATTTTTACAAATGTTGACACCTACAGGGAGGTTGGGTCCATCCTGGAAGACACATCCATTTGCAGTGGGCCTTCCACCTCTATGGCGTTAAATAGATGGATGATTTCAGATCCGCGAGTCACTGTTTACATCATGCTCGTCTCCTCTCTGTCAGCTCGGCTTTACAGACTAATCCTGACGGTGTTAAGCGCTGTTCGCGTGGGCCGTGTAGGCTGTTGCCTGTGATACTGATAAACTGCCTGGAATCAATGAGCTGCCCCCCCCCCCCCACTGCTCATGCACTTCCCCACCTTGTTACCTTCAAAAGGTCAGCGCAGGCCTAGCCTTCTACCTCTTTGTTGTTAAATGTGTATCATACCCAGCGCTAATAGGTCCACCTGCAGGCCTCCTGATTTGCTCTGCACCTCCTGACAAGTTATACGAGTCGAACCTCCGTGAATGGTTTGTAATATGCGCCGCCACGGCTGCTCTCTGTCATGCATTTTGAATCAGTTCTTTGTTTGATGGCAGGCAATCACCGGGGATGGCTCCCCTTTTGTCGCCGGCCGACACAGTGGCCCTTTTCTTCTCGGAAAGTAGCCGGGAACTAGAAGTTTCAATATCGCCTTTTTTTTTCTTTTTTTTTAAAACTGAAGTAAAACTTGAAGACTGAGTTGTTTTAGCGAGGGCACAGAGCATGGAGCCAAATGTCAGAAGTAGTTGCCTTTGCTCGTTATGATAGTCGTTTTCACTTTTTTCCATCCTGAAGAAACCAAAAGAGTTTAAATCAATCCAGGTTGTATTTTTAGCCGCCACGTACTCGTTGATCGCTGAGAAGGTATTAATGACAAGATCATAACACCTACTCCTAAAAAGATTATGCCAATTATCTGGGTTATTTAGAGCTGATAAAAGTCTTTAATTAAAAATATCTGCATGTTTATGGAAAAATAATTAAATCACTCTTAAATCCCAACAAATAACAGTGGGCTTCATTTGGAGATGGTGTTCCGGCTTGATATTTTTTCCCAATTATAACCATGTGCAATGAAGCTGCAGTTTCCTACAGGTAGGGCTTTTTTTATCTGAGCAAATCAAGAAGGGAGAATTTGTGCGAGAATTTGCATAGCACTAAAGAGCGATGTCAGAAATTGAAGAATGATTAGCTGGAGAAGTACGACCTTGGTGTCACTCATCTCTGTCCTTATTCCCAGCAGCCAGCACACAGGTGCAGGAGATCAAAGTGCCTTGTTCCTCTAGGCGTTCTTTAAAAATCTCACATTAAAACCTTGATATTTAACCTAAGAACAAGTCAATCCTGAATCTTCCTGTTCCGTGACGAAGCACTGAGAGGCGAGCTGTGATTGCGCAACTTCCTGCTAGTCAGCAGCCAACATCCACCCGTCACCTTCAGCCTTTCTCTTTTTTCTTTATTTGCCTCGTGGCACTGGATGATTTGTATCTTTGATATTAAAAAAAAAAAAGCAGCGTTCCGGGATATTGCCGATGGGAACGAGGGTATCACGCCAATACGCGGTGTTAGCAGTCACCTCAACAGCCTCTTTGACATTCAGCGGTTGGAAATGGCATTTGTGACATTCACAGAGTGAGAGTAATGTATTCACCTTGGTCGGAGCGTCAAGTCCCTCACCAGAGCAGACGGCTTCTGTAAAGATGCACCCCAAGTTTTTATCACTGTCGACAACTAGCTGTAACCAATGCTGCAGGATTTTATCACACCAGGTTGGCATGAAAAGGCCTTTGCTAATGCGCTATTTAGCACAGCATCTGTATGGGGGTTCCTTTTAGGAGTTTTTCTCTTTACTGCACTAAACCTGCTTCAACCCACACCAGAAAGCGCCGACGATGTGGCAGTAAGCTATTACTTTCTGACATATTGCAATGCACATGTCACTGAACATTTCATTCAGATGATGGACAGGGGCATGTTAGCCCATTAGGCTTGTCACGGAAAGCGTTCCTTAATATCTTCTGTTCCTCATGCCTATTAGATGACAAAATGGCAGCTGCTGCTGTTCTTGCAGTGCTGATGCAGAAGACCGATACCACAAATTTTATTTACTGCCGCCGCGCGGCACCGTGCGTGCGTCACAGCCGTTCCCTCTAGCCGCGGGAGAGGGAAACAGACGCTCGCCTTCAGCCCCGGAGATTCCCAGCACTACAGGAAACTTCGGGCGTTTTGCATGTCACGAAGTGAAAAATCACACGTGTGTTTTTAGTAAACGCGGCACGGGCACGGTTTCCAGATGTGAGAAACTTTAGCTCCAAATAAGTAATCCATCACAGCCAACATTTCATCACCCTCAGCTTTTCATCAAAGCTGGAACTCGCTCTGACCGACTTTCATTTATTGCTCCCTGTCAGCAACGCCTCAGGACTTGTATCCATTCACAGATTTTTCTGCTTCTGTATTATTCTATCTGCACTCTCAATTCGGAGATCCTTAAAGTACCACGTCTCTCCCATCCTTACGTGGGAGCGAAATCACTCGCAGCTGCGTGATCAGGATGCCGCAGCTGACACCGATGGTAGCCTTGGCGACGTTATGCTGCCGAGTGCATCATGTGTGTGACTAAATCCATATTTAACAGTGTGAAGTGGACCAAATTAATGTTTTCATCTGTTTTCAGCAGTTGTCTCTCCTCAGGTTTTGTTTTCATTCTGTCATTTTCTGTGCCGAATTCTTAAATGCTGGGAGTCGGGAAAATAGCCCCCACTCACGGCTGCGTTATCAGTGACAAAGCCGGAACAGAAAAACCGCATCTTCATGGATGTGTAATTCAGATTCCTGTGGTGAACAAAAAGAAACTCATACATTTTAAATGGGTAAAGGAGTGTTGTGCGATTAGCAGTATTTGTAGGGGAGGTCAAACAAGTAACAGCAGTTAAGCATATATTTGCAGGAACAAATACGTAAATATGGAGTCGGTGCTTGAATGGAGGTGTGTGCAACAACAAGGAGGGGTGGGAATCGGATGAACTATGATCTTTTCCTTCGTCATTTTAGCAAGTCTAATGAGAAATGAAGGTGGTTTCATCGCCGTTGCCAACAAATGCTGCTGCTGCTGCAAGATTGCCCACCGCGCCTGAAGGACATCGGAGCACCCTGCGATGTCCAACCTCTCCGTCTTCTTAGATGATCGCGGCGTAATTAGCCAGCCCTCGGATTCAATCACTTCAGAAAAACGGACAGAGCGAGACATGGACCAGGATAAAGGCTAAATCAAGCTAATGTATCGGGGTAGACCGGCGAGCAGAAGCCTGTAAGGAAAGGGGAAATCGAAGAGCTTGATTGTGCCTGCGCCTCAACAGAGAGCAGTCGATTGTATTTACACGCCACGCGTGCATCTGAGCCCTCAACTACAGTCTATCCAACCCAACCGCTAGAGCTTTGACAAGAAATGTAGCGCAGCATCCAGAGGGCTCTCATCAGCGGCATACATTTTACTGCTTGTAAGGCAATCATTTTTTCTCCCCCCTCCCCCCTTTTTGCTGCTGGGACTGCTGAGTCAGCTCACCTTCATATGGAGAGCGGCGCCCTCAACCGAAACGTTATTGATTTGCCCCCCATTTGTAAGGGGGAAATGTTCCCAAACCCCCCAGGCCTATTTTTGCATCATTGCATGACTCGGAGCACCAGCGGGGATTGGATTCAAAGAAAAGAACTAAAGCCCGGAGCAGCGTCGCTCACTTGCTACCACGCACGCACGCCCCCCCACCACCAGAAAACATTAGTCAAGTACGAACACCAATACATTTATAATTATGCGTGCAGAGTGGCATGTATTCAGAAATGCTTGAAGTAGGTTAATGCCGTGTTTCCCACTCGTTTCTTTTGTGTTTTAGTTGAGCATTGCCGTTATTGGACCAGTAGGAGTGCTGTGTTGACTCACCCAGAGCACATGTTATTAAGCTGCTCTGATGTGGGCCCAGGTCAGGCAGCTACATCAGTGTTTCATTTGGATCAAAATCGTAGCTCAGGAATCATTTATCTACACAGTGCGTGTGTGTGAATAGTGTATATAATAGTGTTTTATGTGTCTGTGTGTGTGTGCCTGTCTAACCTTCAGCCTCCGTACCGCTTTGCCACTGGGAGAAATCAATGCTAGAGACTAGAACAAAGAGAAACCCCCCTCTGACTGCACAAAGGTAGAGATTTAAATAATTTATTTGTTATTCTTCTGCTGTAGACAAATCGTCAATGCGGCGACGTCTTTGAGTTTTCTGTCTTTTATTGCAGATCTACGATGCCAAACCCTACAGTTTTGAATTATAGCATTCCAACCCATAATTACCTTTGCTTTTATCTATTATCTATATCTATACAACATCATTTAATCGAGCTGTCGTCGATTAAAGGATGTTGTATTGCCCTGCCTTCCCATTTATGAATCCGTAGATGCCGCCATATTGGACACTATCATTCTCTTTGTTTTACTGCGTCGGCTTCCTTTGTTTGAAAAGAAGCTGCTTGTCAAAGAAGGAACCTGTGCAGAGATTTGGACAGCTGCAAATTCCACGACTTTATCATCAGCCTGTCTGTTTGTCGTCGCGTCTTTTTTTCTCTCATAAACCTTGATATTGTATGTGCCCCGTACGTGACTGATCATACTTAGCTGGACCCAGAGGATCTGCAGCTTCTGCTTTTAATGTCTTTCTGTCTGTCATACATTCTCACACACACACACACACACACACAGGTATGAGCTCGGACACACGCCCGCGGTGTCTCGGTATCCTGTTTTTCAATCTCCTGTGACTTTGTCTAGCTGGTACAGCTTGAGTGACAGCTCTTGGTTTGTCTGGGTATCCGTGGTTACCGCCCAGAGGCCTGCGCCGGGGGACCCGGACCTGTCAGCACCATGTGAATCCTGAAACCGGAGATGGATGGCTGGGAGCAACCTCTGCCCTGAGCTGTGTGCTCTGCTCGTCCCTCCTGCTCCCCTCCACCATTTATCCCAGAATCTCCATCTAAACAGGTCGCACTCTCAGCAGCCAGAAGAGCCGCGTTTGTGGCTGAACTCCGGTTTCCGCTTCTGGGGAATCTTGATAGCTACATGAAATTGGCCACGTCGTGCTGGGTATGACGTCGTGCGACCACCTGCCGTCCGTTCTTTCATCGGAAGCCCGACAGAGCTGTTATCTCCTCGCAGAAACCGTCCATCCAGCAGAAGTCAAGCCGCGGTATTCTTTACGGACAGCTGCTCCTGTTAATCTCAATTCCCGCGCTAACAACTCAGATCCACCAGGTCAACGGGGAGCAGCGGGTACGACTGATCGGGTGTCGGTCCATCTGAGGTGCTCAGCTCCTGCTGCTGCGACTGAGACGTGTATGACAGGTCAGACACGGGTATTGCCTGTCATTCCAGCGCCTGAAGAGCACGAGCCAGTGAAATGAAGTAGAAAAAGAGAAGGGTGATGAAGACATGAGGGATAGACGGCACAGGGAGAGGGTGGGGGTTGTTATTGACCGCCTCTGGCTCACATGGGTGCGGCAAGACTGTTGCCAAAGTGTGTGATCTCTCAGCCAGTTAATGAGAATATTTAACATTTCCTGGGTCCTCTGCGCTCTGTAAGCCATCCATCACTCCACGTAGACGGTTCTCACCGGTTAGATGTTGAGTATGCAGAATGTCTGCCTTGGGAAAAGCGGGGAAATAAATGAACGGTCCAGGACCTGCTGCCTTTGTGCATTAGCCTTCCAGAATCTGCATCTTTCATTTGTTTTACCGTACATATCACCACCAACCTTTTGTTTCCAGTGATCCAATCAGCCTGTCTATTTATTTAGATTTCCCATTATATTAAAACAAGACTGTCACAGTTGAATTGATCAAATATTCTCTCACATGTTAATGAAACCAGGGTCTCTCCAGGCGTGCTGGCTCTGAGTGATGGGAGAGATAGCTGATGCAAATATTATCTTTGCACATTTTTCTCTTGTCATTACCCACTAAAATGTCAGAATCGCCCTTTATATTTACATTGCATTTAAGGTCACGTCGGTTTATTTCAACGTGAAACAAATGGACGCAATTGAAAACCACACCCACCTGAACCACCTTAACCCTACCTTAAGGTTTAATGTTAAAATGATTATTTTTTTCACAGAAAAGATAAACCCATCCACATTTATAGCCCAATAAAAGACACTTTGTTTTTCATTTCCTCGTGTGCCGACCTTCACTTGACTATTGTTTACATACGCTCATCCAGGCAGAAGCCAGTTTAAAAAAAACCAAGACGCAGGACTCACAGAAAACCAGCGAATCCCCTATCAAAAAAAAACGTCATGTGGCGTCGAGCTCATTCAATGTTTTGGTGGTGCATCAAGCTGCTCAGTGACCGTGATGCGACCTTACTCCGCGCAGACACGGCAGCAGGGGTCACAGCGAGGTGAACATGCGTGTGCGTTTGCGTCCGTGCGAGGGCCGCAGCGCGCCGGGTTTTACGACGCGCTGGTCTCAGGAACTGAAGAGCAGCCTTGCACTCTACCTGAACCCTGCGGCGATGAGTTTAACATGGACGCTAAGGCTGGAGCGCCACAGCCCAGCTGGGCACGGCTCAGCAAAGGGACCCATGATTATTTAATGGCAGCTGCCAGGACAGACTTCCATCCAAGTGCTTTATTTTCTGGACAGAGAAGGGAGTGCTTCCTCTGCGGATTAGGACGGATGAATTTTGACAAAAGCAACGTGGGACTGTCAGCACTTTACTGCCGGACTGTGATATAAAAGTGAAACTAGGGGAATTTGGACGTCGCACAACAGCACAACAGTAGATTTAGTTTTTTCTTTCCTTTTTGCAGCTGATAAATGGTGCTTGGAACAAAACCCACGCCCGTCCCGTCACTCATACATCTTTAATGCAGCGTAATGGCAAAAGCTCCATTTTAAAGGGAGTTCGGCATCGGTAATGGTCTTTCTGTTTATGAAATATGGTGGGTCAGATTGTCCGTTACAGCAACAAAAATAGGAGGGGAAGCAAAGCTGGTTGTTTTTAAGACTGTTTTCTAATATTGGCCAAATAATGAGAGCAGTGATGGCTCGTCTTTTAATGCGTAAGGCTAACACATTCCAGTTTGAAGGTCTCCATTCAAAATAAACAAAGACTCCACTATGATCCCAGTTTTTTTTTGCATTTGTTCTAAACAATTAGCTTGGAGGTAATTAAATACTGTCATCTATTTCTCCGCTCTGGAAACATATTTTCAAAGCGCCGCCGACCAGAGCAACACAGGAGACGTATTGGCAGCGCGTTCGCTGAGCGTAAACAGTAATTTCAGCTGACACGGTCGTGGAACTGACTGTTTCGTGCCCTCGGCTCGACTCGGCGGTCATGGCAACGACGGACACGCCGTATCTTCACGTGGCCGCCATTGCTTCTTCTTACGGCTGCATCTTTTGCCCCCTTAGCCTGCAGCGATGTTCTTCGGATGAAGGAGGGAGACGGGATGAGGGAAAGGTGGTGCAGCATGTTCTACACATGGGCACTTTGTTGGATTTTATTTTTCAACCAACAAACAATCAGCCAAGGCCCTTCAGTGGCCGGTGAAGTGCTTGGAAAAACAGTAACACAAATATTTTCTTTAATAAATGAGACCCGTGCCTCGAATACGTACGACACAACATGAAGGATGTTGATCCATTCGGAAAATGCGGGGCTGCGCGGCGACTTACGCCGGTCTTGTTCTCAGTGCAGCCACTCGGTGCAAAACTGACATGTCATTGTCTTTCCCTAAGCCATGGTAATTCATCAGCACTCGAGGCGGCTTTGGCTGATTGCATTCTCGACAGCGCAATCTCCACTGTGTCATAGAGAATTTGGCTTTTATGGCTGGGCGGAACTTTGATGCCGAACACAAAGGACAGTAACGGCGAACGTGAAGAGTTGACCGCCTGGTTCTCAGTGGGGTTTTGGAAATCTCTTGTGTAGCTTGTGTACGCCAGCGTTCACGCACGTGTGCAAAAGAATCCGCGTTTTCGCCTCCTGACATGATGGAGCTCTTCCATCTTCTGCTTCCCCGAGCCATATTTCTTTCATCTCCCGAGATATTCATAAAATATTGGACACCCTGAACCCTACCTCGGATCATTTTTCTAATAAACAAAAAAGAAAAAGGCACTTTTATTCAGCAGCCATTTTTTCCCTGCCTCAATAGCAGCCGTCCACTCAGAGCAGGCACGATAATAGTTTTAATTACCAAAAAGAATGCCTGTGAGGCTCAACAGACGTGGGAGAAAAATGGTTTAATTTTCTAGGATTTAAATATTTTTGCTTATGCATGAAAAATTAAGGCCTGGAAAATAAATAATGAGTGTGTGAAGCCAAGATGTGCGGCTTTTAAATGTCAGTGTGTCGCTGGGTTTCAGGGAAAACGGGTGTTTCCTGGTATGAGAACAAAGCTTTTACGGGGTGCAGTATACAGCAGCAACATCAGTCCCTTGAAACGTGTTAATATCTCACTGCCATTTCGAAAAATGACCACGAGCAGCTGTGTTAGAGGAAAATAAATTTCACAGCCTGAGGGTATCAAACCAGGACGTTTAGCCAAGCGTGCGCTTTTGTTGCACCATCTGAAGATGATTTCCTTTGATTGTAAGCGAAACCATTTGAACGTTGGGGTTTCTTTAAGGGAGCTTGGGCATCAAGTTGTCATTAACTCAAAATGGACCCCCCCCTTCCCCCCTTCAATACACCTCTGCATGGTTTATTACATCCAAACTGCTCCATGTCGCTTCATTCCACATCCATTTGAAAATGAAGAGGCTTTTTTAGACGCAGGATTTCCTGACTAAATGCGGCGTGTTAAAGAACAGCAGCGAGCATCGCTCTGCCTCACCAGGTATGAATCTGCCTTTTGCTAATGTCCCGCAATCATTTCCTCCACATGACATGGTGTAATGTAGAACAGCGTGTGTACTCATTAGCTGCCGTGGTTTAGCTTTGGCTGCTAATATATGAGCCCAGTCAGCTCTTTAAACAAGGAGACGCTACAAACCATTCGAAATGGCTCAATGGCATAAATACTTTTATGTTGAGTAGTCGATCATCTTATCTTTTTTAATATATAGACATGCTGTTCGAAGCGAACCAGGTTCCTCCACTAGCAGTCCTGACATCCAGACACTGGCAACACTGTTGATTCAATCTCCTTGTAGTGTGTTATTTCCCAGAAATGGGCCCTTGGCTGTGTCATGTGGTGTGAATACACACTTTCTAATACCATCTAACCTCCTTTACCCCCACCTCGTCCCCGCGGCTCCACCCCTCGCTGTGTTCCAACCTGTCTCAGCAGTTTGGACATAATTAGCTGAATAAAGTAATCAGTTTAGCAGCGGATGGTGCTGACACGCAGCAGTTTGTTTAAGGTCTGCGTTTAGTAATATCGCAAAGAGCCGAGGGAACCAATCAATCATAATGTTGGTTTGATCCATCAGTTGATTACTCCTATTAAACAGGTAAATATCCATCAAGATCTTGCAATGTATTAATTACTAACCGTATAGGCACTTTGGTTGGACAGTGTATTGTGGGTCATAAAAGTGATGCCAACATGTCCATTATCGTTTTAGATTTCTAATGCACTCAAGTGAGCAATTTCCCCTTTAAACTCTGATATAAGGGATGCCGACACAGCCGGCAGAGCTGCGATGTAACGCATTTAATGTTTCTGAATCTGAAACGTGAGACAGATTCATATTCCTGTGCTGAGCATGGAAAGAACAGAGGTCTATGCAAATGACCAATAGCTTGAGCTTTTTAAATACATGGTAATTACAGTCCACGGTGGCACTGAAGGTGACCTCCTCAGCTGTTGACAGAATGAGGCCTCTTTAGGAAGGAAAGTTCAGATTTTAAAGCAGCCCCTGATGTTGTAAACCAGGGAGGAAATTATTCCTTATTTCAACCGTTACCTGTTTACTTCCGCGTTTGTTTAGTTTGGTACAGTAATTGCCTTTTGCTCTCTGGGAAAACACTGCCTGTTCCATCTCCTGCTCCGTTTTGATAGCTCTTTGAGTGTTGCATATATTAATGAGTGGAACACAAATTGCTGATTGTTGAGGAATTCTCACCCAGGCGCGCATTAATCATTCTTTATTCCAGTTGACAAACTCTGTGATCATCTGATAGAAACCTGCTTTAATCTACTTTATCTTCAACTGGGACACATATCGTTTAAAAAAAAAAAAAAAAAAAGTTTGCTAGTGTGAAAAACATGGGACGAGAAGGCTGTTGTGAGCCAAGCTATACCTGAAAAGCTGTGACGTAGCTCAGCCTCATGCAAATTGTCTGCCTTGAACCCTTGAGCCCACGTAAGGGCTTGTACCTTCAGTATACCTGTCTGGGTCCTGGGGAGGGGAACATTTCTGCAGAAGCACATGCAGAAACCTGTAGAAGATCACCACAGCGCTACCACGTACACACAAGTGGCGAGTCTGGGGGTTCACAGCTGCAGCCATTGGATACGCTCTATGAACACCAACGCTTGCTGTGAATCCCACCAGGTCGAACTCAGTCCCGGACGCCGTTGCTACGGGAGCTTTCAGCTGCGCCTCCACTCTCGTACTTGTGTTGCATCCATATGTTCATGAGTTCACATGTGGATGTCCTCTGGCTCCTATCTTTAAGTGTGTGAGTGGGTGTCCAGTCGCAGCTGGATTGGTTCTTTGGGGTGTGTTTGAGTGGTGTGAGGTCAGTCGGAGTGCAGTGAGGAACGTGCGTGATGAGTGAGGTGGCACTGGCTCCTTCCTCGCTACCCTTTCCAGTCAAGTGAAATTGTAGCGCCCCTGACAAATAACTGAAGTGGAAGTTTGCTCCATATGTCCAGTTATTAACAAATTTTCCTCGATACGCATGAATTTAGTGGATGTTTCACCTCCCGGAGTGTCCGTATCCTGGCGTCCGATGGAAGGGAAGGTTTGTATTTGCATAATCTCGCCACAATCTCAACAGCACTGCAGACAAAGTTGAACAGTCGAGCATCATCTATCACAGCTATCTGCTCGCTCCCGCCTTCCCTCCCACATCAGTCAGCCAGGGAAGTACACACATTATGTTCCTCGCAACATTTTATTACCATTATTATTATGATGCTGCACAGTTTATAATTCGCACATTTTTCCGTGGCTGTTCATAATCCATCATTTCGAAGCCGTTCTGTCTTGCAGCTCTATAGGCTGCCACAAAAGGAAGGAAATGCACAATTTTCAATTCTGAACTGGAAAATGATCTTTTGTTTACCGACGTTATAGCATTGCAGGATGTGTGACTATGTAGCAGTCGCGCTAATGCACTGGCTGTATGAAGGCGTCAGAGCAGGTTATTTGTTTTATTGTTATTTTCTGTGGAGCTCAGTGAGAGAGGAAATCAGCAGACCTACCGGTTGAAGTTTCAGTGTATATGGCTTCAGTGGAATTGCTTCTTCTCACTTAATTACATTGCTTTTTGCATGTTCAGAAGAAAAAAACCACTGAAAAAGTAATGAGAGTGGTTGTGTTCCAGTATCCAGAGATCGTTTCTGGCCTGTTTTTGCTGCGAACCACATGATGTGAAAATAACAGAAGCTTCTAAATCTCTAGATGAAGTGCTGCTGGATCCTCTCGCGCTTACGTGGGCAGTGTGGCTGCTCTAATCTTTTAATATCAGCGGCTGAAATGAAAAGTAAGAGGTCCTGCAATGCACATGTTCTGCGGTTGGCTCATGTGTGGATAGATCAGAACGGCCGTGCAGCTTAGACCAGATACTCTGGGCTTTCTCCCACAATCTGTGCTATCTTATGCTGTAGTAGGCTTTGTTATATTAGCCACATTTATTGTGCTGTTTTTCTCGGCATCTGTGTTTACAATTTGTCAATAACACAGTCATGGGTGCATCGCACATCGCATGGCGGCTCGATATGATTGTGTGATTAGTGAAGTCAGATATACATGAATATTGCATGTCTACATGCAAATACATGCCTTAGAGCTTTAACAAAAGACACAGCCCCAGCATGCAATCCAGCATACCATAGCAAATCTATGGTATAGCAGCGATTCTGAGTGAGTCGGGACATATATTCCATTTTTCTATGCAAAGCCATGCGCCTGAATGGGACCTGCAGGTGGAATTTAGCTCTCTATTGCAACAGGTTTACTGATATTAAATGAAATGATTATTTACCTGCATTCTTCTGCTATTGTGCCATCATATCCAACGTGCGCAAAAGCATATTAACATTGTTTATTTATTTGTGTTATTTCTTTGCACAATGTGAAATTTGACCTTGTTAAGGACATTTCATTCAAAATCTAAACAGTGAAAACACTGAAAGGCTGTTTGTAATCTCACAACAGATAATTTTTTTCCCCAAGAGGAACGTCGTATTGGGTAAAAACGGGGGAAAAAATAAAGCCCGACTCACCGTCCAATGACATGATGGACACCAAATGCCCCTGTGCTGCGCTTCCTCACGTGGCCTTTGTTAACTCTGAAAAGTTGCAAGTTGCTCCCAAGTTTCAGACCCCCACCCCCTCCCCCCGCGCAGCGACACACAGAAGGATGCACACCAGCAAACACGCCTACAGACAGTATTTACGCAATATTCGCACAGTGGAGCCGCATGGCTGCTGTCGGGGGGGGGGGGGGGGGGGTTGGTAGTGGTGAATGAGGCGGGCAGTGCAGCGTAGTGGTACAAATGCAGTAAACACATTTCCAGCCAGGCGGGGGAGGTTGAATCAGAGACTGTCCCCAACTGAGCTGGCTGACTGAGAGTTTTGGGCCAAAGTTCTGACAGGAACAGTTCCCTACGAGAGGAAAACACGGTGGAGATGTGGATTTTAAGGAGGTTATTGCAGTATTTATTTGTTACTGTGTACAAGTACGAGGGAGTATGAGATTTTACTGTCCTGTGTTGGTAAACTGCAGACACTCATATACATGTTTGTACTGTAAATAGAATGTATATCTGTGCATGTTCATTAGAGTTTACCTCAGAACAGAAAATAATTCTTCACATACTGTAATGGTACGTCTCGAGTAAGTGCTTTCACTCGCCTTGGCGCCCTTTAATGGGCTTCTTTAAAAGGGAGAATTGATTCCTTGTGGTTTGCAGATGCTTCTATATAACAGCGAAGGCTACCGTAACATTGTGTTTTTCAGCAAGGTTTGAGACACAGAGTCTGAAAGGAAGACAGGAGACGCCAGGGAGGGGGCGGGAGCGGCACGAGAAAATGAGGCTTTGCAAAGAGGGAGAGTTTAGGTTCTCCACAGCTCTTTAGAGTTTCCCTGGTGAGTTGGCTGGCAGCTTGTTTGCTGGCGGAGCAGCGGGAGGAGCAGCAGGACTCTGAGGTGGAGAGACAGCGATAAGCCCCTTCAGGGCCAGACAATAGAAGCTATGATGGCGTTGAAATTAAACGCTAAATTCCATCCTTTCTCATCTGATTAAGACCCACTGACAGTCTTCATGCTACAGTTTCTCCTCGTCACCAGCAATGACTAATGAACTGTGATATCCTGCGTCTCCCTCTCTCCCTCTCTTTCTCCTTGTCTCCCCCCGCTTCACTTCACGCTCTATTGATTATTGAAATACTCTCCGATCCCTGCCACTCTTTACATGCCCTTGCTGATCCCCCCTCTACCCTCCCCTCTTTCATTTGCGCCGCGCTCGCTCTCCCCGTGCTCTACTTTATCTTGTACCATTCATTTGGCTAATTTGATATTTGGAGTTGATATGCCTCTGAATCGGGACCCGTGTTTTCACATACATTTGTCTCCATCTCCCGATCTCTCATTTCCCTCATGTTCATTCACCCCTTTCCTCATCTGCCTTCCTCCTCTTTTTTTTCCTGTGGAATATTGATAATGAAAATCGGGCTGCAGCCCTTCATCTGTGCTAGCAGCGTTTGTGGTGCTAAAAGTGACTAACAGGCTGCTAATTTGCACCCTCTGATTCCTTAAATTGACAGACATTTGCATAATTTTGTTGCCTGCTTTCCCCCCCTCAAAGGTTGTCTGCAGACGCTTCTTTCATTGAATGGAATTGAGGGCTGTCAACATAATGGCGTGTTTGATCAGATTTTGAATATTTGTTGAAAGATCTGTGCGTGAATTACAGAAATATGCAGCTTCTAAAATGTCTCCCATATCAAAGAATCCAGATTGATCTCGTGCACAGAAAGTTAAATGTTTTATTTTTCCCCTCTGACAAGTCGGGCTAATTCGTTTTCTGTAGATTCGTACGTCTGTAGTCGTCTTCCCTTCAGGCTTTGCCACAGTATGCACACACTCGCACCCTTTCAGAGCCACGCTCGCGGTTTTTGGAGGGGGGGGGGGGATTTTCTTCTTTTTCTACGTCTCTGATGCTGAATGGTGGCGGTGGAATCGGTGGAATCTCTTTTACTCTTTCCCTTTGAGCTTGTCGGTGTCACAGGGCTGACAGAACTTCACGTGAATTATGTACACATGCACGATCGCAGGCAGGCAGCCGCACCTGAGCTCACGAACACACACCCACACACCAGTCTAGCTGATTCATGGATACAGTATTTTCGTCCAGTGTCTTGATTCTCCCTTATGGCGTCTCTGGGTGACTCGGCTACCTTCAGCACGATTAGCTTGAATCCCAACGGTTACTTTGAGGTTTCTCACACTGTCTCCCCTCCCTCGCTGGCCCCCATTGTCAGGGTTCAGTTGCAATGTAGTCATGCTTTTCACTACAGATAAGTGGCAGTGCGAAGGAACGAGAGCTGCTTGTGTCCCGCCCCCTCTTCCAAACCCCACCACCACCTTCATGAATTAATGAAGAGATGCACAGACAGGTGCCCCCTGTGAGAACGATGTGGCGTTGGAGCCCGGTAGAGGGGATGGAGGACTGGGCCGGTAATATGGTCTGGCATTTTAGTGGCCTCTTTTCACCCAAAGATACGTTGGTTTCACTGGGATTAGCCAACATGCTATGAGGTACACTGCACTGTGCTGGGGAGGTGACGAGGCTCGCAAGGTGAGAAGTGCCATCACATATCAGGACATTTCTAAAAACAAAAACACCCCAAAAAACAGAATTTTGAAACCTTTCTCTGAGTAAAGGGGCCTTGGCTACAGTGTGAAAGCACAGCTCTGATGTGTGGAAGCCTGGATCATAAACACTAAAGAGTGCATAATAATGGATTTAATAAATGGCCAGTCTTTGGAATCCACTAATTACAACCATTTCCATCTCCCCTTCATACCTTTTGAATTCACATTTACGGGGCAATTATACCGGCTCCAAAGAAAGCACTTTGCCCTACTTCGATATTCTGGAGGGACTCGGTGTGAAACTATTCCACATTTTTCTCCAACAGAGGAAAAAAAACTGCCATGCTCCCTCTGGAGACCGGTTTGGTATTTTGTTTTACATCCTCTTAGCCCTTCTTTTACATTACATGTGAATTATATTTCAGCTCTGAGCACATGCTGATTCTTCTGC
This sequence comes from Takifugu rubripes, assembly GCF_901000725.2. Taxonomy (NCBI): domain Eukaryota; kingdom Metazoa; phylum Chordata; class Actinopteri; order Tetraodontiformes; family Tetraodontidae; genus Takifugu; species Takifugu rubripes. The sequence continues at coordinate 5,825,190 of NC_042300.1, read as the reverse complement.
CTTGCTTGCGTCAACGTTTTAGAAGTTCCTTTAAGTTAAGTGAAATATCAAAACTTTGCCGCAGAATAAAGAGTCCAAAGTTCTGATTCACCTGCCCGTCAGGTCCTGGTGCAGTCGAACATTCATGAGACTCTCGCGGTGTCGCTTGCGCTTGGTTTTTCCAAAAGATATTCCATTTCCAGTGGATCTAATTTGATGCTACGCAGCATCCTGGGACTGACCCGAATGACATTAAATTCTACATCGCACAGCTTTTATTAAACAGATGCTGCTGACCACAGGGAATATTATCTGCATATTTCTTTCTACATGTAGGTCTGAATTTGCTCTCTACATGCACCGGCGTGTTTGTTCCCACTAAAGGTCAGGAGGCTATTTACTGTATTAGCATAGATCTCCCACTCTGTACAAAACATCTACTGTATATTCTTGTTTTGTTTACGTGCAGAGGAATCATACACTCCTTTTAGATTTTACAAAGGCGGAATATGTCAAGATTTCTATGTTTATGCAGGCAGTATATTTTCCCCATGGGTGCGATGCCATGGTCGTCATGGTTGGATTTAATACAGATCAGACCTGCGTGTCTTTAAAATGTGATTTTTCTTTTCACAAAGGAGCCGTGTAGGAAAGAACGCGGTGACTTGAGTCAACGTCAGGCGTGATGTGTAGCGCTTTGTGGTCAGTTTATTGGTCTACATTTGATGAAATGATGTTATCTGTGTTTGCTTTCTTTGGCAAAGTCAGGAAAGGAAGCCAGACTGGAGGAGCAAGGAGTAGATGCGTGCAGCCGTGGTTCCAGAGCGAGCTGGATGACAAAAATGCAAAAATTGCGCCGCCTGCATTTAATTACAGTAACGACAGAAACCTCATAATGAATCTGACTCACACAATGAATAACAGATTCAAACTGGGAATAAATAGCTGTTGACAATCTTTTCCCTGGCCATTGTTCTTTAATGGAAGTCAGACTCAAGTGCAGAGGTGAGGCCCGTTTGAGCTCATTAACCTGACTCTTGGTTGCTCTGCTGTGGGTATCTCACTGCCATGGTGATATATCACAGGCCAGATGAATTTTAACCACCTTCTCTGGAGAAACAGTTTCTCCAGCCGGCCATCAGTCACCCGCTGTCATTTCTGCAGATTGCATTCAGGCTTAAATTTTCCAGAAACGCTATTGTCATCTGTCAAATGTTCCAACCAGCGTATGATAAAAAGTTAATCAGTCCGTCTTCTACGCCACCCTGAACCCGCAGCTGTCCATTTGGGCTTTGACACTATATGTCACCGTGCGGTGTCATAGACTGAACGCTCCCATTTAGCTGATACATTTGTCTCCATTTGCCCCGCCGTAAATCTCCCTTTACTGTAACCCGTGCAGCTATGAGGTAGCCAAGGCAGATGAGACGCTCCATTACTTATTTAAAGCCACTTTAAAGGGGACCCGAGTCGATTGAGAAGCTGCTCTCGTTTACGGCAACAACATTGGCGGTGCAGTTTCAAACACGGCGGGCAAAGATGAGATCGAGCGAGATGGAATCGAGTCAATAAAGAGACGGAGGATGATGTGCCCTGAGGTCAAATAGTTGAGTGAAGGTCAAGCTGCCGGGGCACCGTGTAATCCCGCTGCTCTGTGGACGGTGACCGGCGGACAGATTTGTAAGGCTGAGGTGGAAAAGTTACTCAGCCCTCAATATCCCCGAAATCGATGTGACCAGAAGGGAGTGATAGTTTTTACCCCTAATGAAATTCTCCTTTTTTAGTGGGTCCTTGGTCTGAGGAGGGCAGGTTTTGATGCATTGAGCGCTCATCAGAAGGGACAAGCGATAAGGAGGCAGTGGGCGAGGGAACGCAGGGGCAGACCCTTCGAACAATCAAGGCTTTTCCTTTTTTCCTCATGGTTCCTGCGGAGGTGCCAGCATGGAGACTTTAGCCAACCTAATCATGATTCCCCTCTTTTATCTGACTGTCCAGGCCCATACATCAATGCTCCCTCAATACACACAGACCCAGCAGACTCATGTGCAACGCACCTCGTCTTCTTTCTTTCTTCCCTCTTCACACTGCATATTACTGTGTGTCCACTGAAACTCTGGCAACATATTAAAAAAGCAGCATAGCGACTCCTCTTGGTTATTACCAGGAGAGTGATTCATCATGGGGCCACGTTCCCACAATATATTGATTGAAGAATATGTGTGTGTGTTTCAGATTTCTTCCCCCTCATTTCTCTTGGCTCTCTCATCCCCACTGTTGATCTTTAATCCTCCTCCTCACCTCTGGTTCCATCTTTTCTGATTTATTTTTTCTCCTTTTTCTGCTGTTGTTTTTCCCCACTGCTTTGCACTGCCGCACGTCTTTAATTTGGAGAGTTGCAAACAATACCGTAGGCACTACAGCAGCGTCCTTCCTGGCTTTCCACAACATTGGAGAATTCAGAAATGAGATTCCATATCCACACTAAGCTGTGCACCAGTTCTGCATCCATTGATTCTTGATTTTCATTTTTAATATTTACATTTGTGTCATTCTTTTCTTGTTGTGGTTTGGAGTGTGTGTGTATGTGTGTGTTGGGGGAGTGTTAAATTAGTCATTATGGCAGTCAAGCACTTATCATCTCAAACTTATAAACTCCAAGTTTGGTTTGGTGATACCTGATTTTCCACTCAGGCTGTTGCAATGTTTGGATATATTTCTATGACTTCCAGTAAAGATATACTCAGCCCTGCCATCGAGCTCTGCTGTACGTTATTATTCACCCGGGGATAAAATATTTAGGGAACCTGGTAATCTTCAGTTATGAAATGTTAGCAAGAGCAAGCCAATATTTGCCGTCCTCCAAATGTGGACAAAGTGATTAGCATTCCTTTCAAGATGAACCTTGCTTTGTGCTCAAAGCTAACAAGCTCGCTGCTACACTAAGCTACAAACATAAACATGGCACGTGCTGTAACATCAGCAGGTTGGCTGTCAGCACGTTACGATGCTGACATACGCAGGCCCCGAGACCAGCGTGGCCCTGGACTGATTCTCTTAATAAAGTGACTTGGTTGGTTAATTTGCTCATCAAAGTCTTTGTTCATACTCAGCCAGTTGCCTCACATCTGACCCTTTCAATAAACGTGCTGCAGATTATAAAATATAGCTGCTTATGCTCCACTGTTGTTATGAAAATGCTCAAGCTTTGCTTCATTAAAAGTCTTTTTGATCCATTATTGTGTCTTCTCTGTTACTCAGGAGTTTATCGCCCTTTTCTGTGAGTTGAGCAGACACTAAATCTTCCCACTATAGCATTATATGATGGCAGATTTACTCCTGATTGGTGTAAAACCACAACGGCAGAAAGCATTTTCCCACTCAGTACCCCTCCTACAACATTGTCTAAGCTTCATTCCCCTTATCATTACTTCTTTCCCTTTTTTTCCCTTTTTGGTCATCTCCCCGGCCTTTTTATTTGTTCATTCCACTTGCCTCAGCTGTCTCCTGGGCCATTAATCTATAGCGCTCCAACTGCTCCTCTGGGCCAGACTCGGGCTCCGGCGCCACTCGCGGCGCTCTCTCAAAGGCCAGTGTGTTGGTACAGATATGGAGAAACAGACAAAGACAGAGAATGGCTTTTTGAGAGAGCACCCAGACATGAGAGATAAGTGGAAAAAAGGAGAGAGATGCAAGGAGAAAGGGAAATGCACGGGTTCGTCCTTCATACTGCGTGTCATCTGAGTCAGGAGTGCCTGAATGGTGCATTTGAGAGAGTGATATGATGTTGCCCCCGAACAACTGCGCCGAAGTTACTCTGGCGTCTGCCCTTTTGGAAAGGTTGAGGTTTGAGTAGATTAATATGCTGTTGGATCACTCTAGGGGAATTCTGGCTCATGCGGAGCCGGCGTGGACACATAGCTGCCCTCAGCGGTGATGGAGGACTCGAGCAGATGGGCTGGCTTAATCAGGGGGAAAGCGCTGGCCTGGATGTGCATTTGTATGTGAGCATATACCTGAGTGCGCCTTAATGTTGCACGACTTTCACCAGGGGACCTTTCATGTCTGTAAGTGCTGCTTTTGCCTGTATTTGTAAATACTGGAAGAGATCCTTGAATGAAAGACAGCCCAAATGAGGCGCCTGTCACTACTAGATGGAATAAAAGCTGACTGATTTAGGGACGTGCTCAGCAGAAGGTGTGACCCTCGGATGAAGCTTTAATTGACTCCAAGCACAAACATCCGTCTTTGATTCTTTTGAAAAGACGCATATTTCCTTTCAAACAGCTCCATTTTCACTTTCATGCACTTTTCTGTATGCGAAATGGTATTCGACTGAATGTTTCATCCCCTTTTAATGTTGTCGCTCAGGGGAAGAATTTTGAGCTCGTTTACACTTAATGCATGACAAATGCAGCATCAGAAGCCGTCTTCGAGCTCATCTGTGCATTGTCTGCTCTTCCACTCCTGTTTTTTCTTCCTTTTCTTTGGATCTTATGATTAGAGTTCAGCTTGTTCTCAGCAGGGAGTGAAGGACTCCATTTGGGGAATGGAAGGTGGCGAGTAATCAGGATCGCGGCCATATAGTGGCTAAAAGACTTGTAGGGATAATCCCATCTTTGAAATTTCACCGGATTTCTATGACGGGCATAACTTGTCGAAGGTGAACAATATATCTCCTGCAGTGGTGCACAGAGACGCTGTTGAAAGTGGAGGGTTATTTGTTCTGTCTCCTCAGACACACAGGAGAGACAAACTTCCAGTCATGAGCGTGCATTCCTCACTGCTGCTCTCAGGAACCATCTCCCAGAGTCCCGACAGGGCTGCATAAGATGACATTTCCTCTAAAATACAGTCCTAACCGGAACATTAAAAAAAAGGCTTTAATCATTTCTGCTAATGTGCGCGTACTCCGTGGTAGTGGATTAAATTGCTGTTTTATGCCCACACTAGTCTATTTCTTCACTTAGTAGGAACCATTTTATCTTGATGTGTTTTATTTTATTCATTCCACAGATAAAAATGTTCTTGCCCTATGGCCGGGGTGCAGCCAGGGTACCAGAAGCACTAGTCTGGGGGGGGGGGGTCATGAATACCATGGAGCCCTGGAGCACTTTTCTTGCAACAAGGGCAAAATGGAAGGTGTGCGGTGCATCTCCCTGGCGACAGATATGTTTACATGACCCCTAACTTACTGTATAGCACATGTGATTACCACATGCTCAACTGATCAGCTAGCAAGCGCCCCCCCCCCCCCCTTTCCAGCTGATTAATGCGCTTATTTTTCCCCCCTCGCGGCTGTGTTTCCGTTATTGACGTCTATATCTCTTGATCTCTCCTCCACAGTGTCCGTACAAGCTGCAGGTGTCGAAGGAGATGGAGCCTCAGTTCCATCAGTAATGTCTGCAGTAGCCATTTAGATAATTAACCGCTCGTGCACCGCCCCCCCCCCCCCCCCCCAACACTCACGCACTCCTACACATTATAAAAGCATCACGTATTGTGTCAGCAGAGAGAGCTATTTGTTTTCATGCAGATGTTGGTTTTTATATAGAGAACAGACAAATCTGCAAGCAGACGTGTCTGGAAGAAAACAGGCGACAGATGCCAAGGGCCACGGAGAATACACACAATACAGTACACACATAAGCACGCCGCATGATTGGCGTCTGGAAATCCGCTGGTCCCACATCCTGCTGAAACGGCACTCATTGTGGATGCATGCACAGACTGGCCCAAGGGTTTTGTTTTTTTCCTGCTGCCTTTTTGTTGTTCTGATAATGTGGTGTTTTGTTGAAAGTCGGTGTTTTAATTAACTCGGCAGCAGTGTGCAGCGGTGGCGGTAGCAATGCCTCGCGGTTCCTCGGGCTAACCAGGCTCTGAAACCTGAACACAGCCAGGGTGTAGCAGGACTGCCCACTACAATATTCCATTATACCGCGGTCATTCCTGTCTCTGTGGCCTCCTGTGAGAGCTGACACGTACGAGAGAGATTTTTTTTTTTCTCCTGCAAAAAAATAAAAAATAAATGTCTCGAACAAGTGGCTTGGAAAGCCTTGCATCATGCAGTACTCAGCTCTTTCCCCCCCTCAGATTATTTACTTTTTTATGCCTTGCTGGTGCCCACTGTGTGAAATTCGCCGTGAGTGATACAGGTGTGTATAAAAATTTAGATCCAGAAACAAGAGAAAGGGAAAAAAGCCCTCCTGAGCCCTAGTTCAGTTTTATTCCTCCTCTCTTTGCCAGCTTAATTCAACATCACTCTGAACCGTTTGGCCTTTGCTTTCATGCTTTATCGGGGAGGGGATGATCGCAAAACGTCTGTCTCTGGGAAGACGCAGCAGTGTGTGCATGTCACCTACCAGAGTTTCATCCATCAATGTGTCAGATTAATGTACAAAGTGCCATCTCTTCCTGTCATCTTCACTGAAACCTCTGTGGAAATCCTAATGGGCAGATGAGATAAGGAGGTGGATCCAGATTTGCTTAATAAGTGGTGACTACCTCAGGGTGCAGGTTTATCTGCATGTCACATTCTTTCAGTTGCCCTGTAGCTGTTTTTTCCCCAGCCTGTTTGCCTCTGAACTAATTACCAGAATAATGTCTGAGCTGATGGACTCTGGTGGCAACAGATATTAGATATGTTGTAAAAAATTTTTTAAAAATGCTCGACTTACTGGTGGGTCTGGGCCTCACTTGAGCCACTAATGGGGTGTACAAATTGTAGCAAAGTGCTGAATCCTCCCAAAGTGGTGGGACTAATTGCACCTGTTAATGCCGCGCATCGATCCCAACGATGCCATTGTTTGTTTGCATGCCGCTGTATTCATTCCCACACCTTATCCTTGAAGGAGCACCTTTTTCTCATGCTTTCAAACCCTTGAAAAAATATAAACCCACACAGGAACTGCACCTTCATTTATACGTATTGTCACTTGTTCTATTTTTCTCCTCTGAAAGCCCGCACATTTTTGGACCTGTTACAGGACGCTTTCCTTGGGCAAAGATTACAAATGCAAGTTTATCGTATTTCCTCTGCCTTTTGTCCATTTTCTTTTCTGTTCTTCATGTTGTTTGTTGCTCGCTATTTGTCTTTATCCCCTTTTTTCTTTTCATCATGACCCTAAAAGCCTAAAAGCTGAGAAGAAGCATCCAAATATAGATTATATCCCCTGTATTACAACAAATTAACATTAGTGGAGGAATGTCTGGATACAAAGAAAAAAACAACTGTCTAATGAGTCCCTTTGTAATTTTACTATTTTTTACCTGTGTTTCTGGTTGAAATGTTTCTACAAACTCACTTATTATTCTTAAATCCTAATTGTTTCAGGTTTCCTTGAAAGCCTGACAGACATTTACTAGTCTGTGTTTGTGTTGTTGGACTTTATGTGTAAAGGAGCAAGTACACATAACTGACAGTTGTTGTGTGTATTGTGTGTGTTCCCTTCCAGGACCACAGAAAATGTTTGGCCTTGTAATGTTACAGCACGCTTGCACAGACATCATTTATATAATTCTAGTTTACCGATTGATGAATTGATCATTAACGCAGACATGTGAGTGTAGCAGGTGGCAGCTTGTGTGTGTGTGTGTGTGTGTGTGTGTGTGTGTGTGTGTGTGTGTGTGTGTGTGTGTGTGTGTCGGGGGGGGATCTCTGCCTTTGCTGGGTCAATACAAGTAAACACTGGCTGGAAATGGAGCCTTTCCTCTTGGGAAGTGTCTGTGGTGGCTGAAATAGCTGGAGGTATTGAACACGGGAATGTGTCAGCAAAATAATCTTCACACCCAAGGACACGAGCGACACACAGAACCCGCCGCACCTCTCGCTGTCTTCAACACCCCTTTTTTTTCTGAAGTCAATTTTAGAACCACACACACACACACACACACACAATTATCTCTCATTAACTCGCTCTCTTGTTGTAGCTCTGGTGCCGCCACAGTCTGTCCATCTGTTCCACTCCCTCTTTCTTCACATCTAGCTGCAGTTCCATGCGTATTCCCGCATGGCTTTGTTAACGCTGCTCTGTCACACAGCCCGACATGGTGCACGCCGCACTGGAGTGACAGATGCTGCTCTTCCGAGTGTGTGTCTCGCATTCCCACCTGTCACACAACTTCTTATGTCGCCTTTCACACGGCCGCCGCTCAGGAGCAGTTGCAACGATTTCTGCAACTGGTGTGAACCAGCAGACACTTTGCACGCTAATAGCAAAGATTATAAATGCCATCAGCATCACAGTCGTCTTAAATGCAGACCATTTCATTCATCAGTCTTATTCTCAAAAGGCCCTTCTTTTTTTCCTTCCACAAGCCGATTCAGGTTATTTGTTTATATTTTCATCTTCTTGTCAGGATACTTGCGAAGGAATCACTTTCTAATGGGGATTAGATTCAGAAAATAGAATTTTATCTGGGAAAGGCTGATGAAATTTGGTGATTAGCACGATAAATGGATTGCAGGAATTCGAGAGACTCATTAACTGCAGTAGGAAAATAGTGAAGCTCTGAGATTGGCTTTATACGACATTGGAAATGTTCTTAACATACGATAGTTGCAGCAGGCAGGTTATCAGATCTGCTCTCAAATAAGGTTTTTTTTTTTGTTTTTTTTTGTCCGGGGCTGACCGGGACTTCACTGGATGTAAGCGGCACTGGGGAGATCTTTATTGGCACCATTTCCCTGGAGCGGTGCTGCACCGAGCAGAGAAAGTGTCATTGCTGATGTGATGTATTTAAGTTTTTATCTACTCTGACAGTGTCCACAGGTGCGTTGGGTGTTGTTTTCTACAGGCGCCTCAGAGCAAAATTTCTTTTATCCCTTTGTGCTCGCAACAGACACTCAACACAGGCTACACAGGCTGATGCAGCGGAGTCGCCCTCGTGAAGGGAAAATGTCGGCAATTCTTCTTTAGCGCTGATGCTAACTGCAGTGTGATTTGTCAACGACGATTGTTCTGCAGGGATCAGTTACCAGGCTTTATTACGCTGTAGATGATGACAGTCATAATGCATACAGCAAATGACAGTCGTTTCGGATGCACGAGTCTATGCGTGCACAATGGCTTCGCACATAATTGATTCAAAATTGATTCACAAAGATTCAAAATTCACTTGTGATCCCAATTAAAGCACGGTAATGTGGGAGCATCATAACAGTCTGGTTACAAAATTAAAACTTCACAACCTCAAAATGACTCGTGTAAGAAGTTATATAAATAAAACATGAGTATAAGTTGTGTCTGTGAAGGGGGGTAAACATTAGTTTTAGTGGCAAATAATTTAAACTGATTGTGAAAGGTGTGTTCAGATGTTTGTTAAAGGGGTCCACACATCTGTTCCATACTTGGTGAATCTCATGTTTGATGTGATTATCATCAGACTCTAGATCCATTTCTAAACTGTTTATTAAGGCTTTAATGGGAGGTGTTTTTGAGGTAAGGTAGCAGAGGCTGCTCCTCTAATGGTCGTATAAATAAACCAAAAACACACCGTTATGAAGGCCTCTCCATTTTTAGGGGCATTTGTGTGCTTCCCTTCATAGCCTCGGATGTGCAGCAGCGTGCCCTCCTTGCCTGAAAAGATTGATTAAGTAAATCACATATTTATCTGTGGATGCAAATGCACTCTGCAAGCAGTTGTGACTGTTTTGCAGATAACGTGCCTTTTTCATTTCTTTCCTTTTTCTGGCTTTGCAGGGAGCAATGTTCCGCTCTCTTATTCCTCGGCTCTGGTGTGGTGCTCATGCGATAAGAGAATATTACCTGGCGCTAACGCTGCCATTGTTCCAGTGGTCCAACACTCTTTGTCACTCTTATTCTGAAATATATTTTTTTAAGATAATGTGAGCTCATTCTTTTCGTAGAAATTGGGTTTATTAAAAGGAGTTAGTGCTGAGGGGGAGAGGGAGGTGATTGCATGGTGCATGAGACGGCACATCAGTGTTGTTTCACAGCTTTTAGCTGCTCGGTCCAGCTCTGAGGCTCGGCTTATTTGGACAGAGTAAACCGCCTAAGAGAGAAATAAATAAGAGCATTTTAAAATGTGCACTGAATGAAATGAATGGGAACCCATTGAAGAGGGCCAGAAAAGGAGAGAAACATGCTTTAGCCTCCACAGTAAAGGATGCCTACTGCTGTTTAAGGCACCGAAGGACCACCGCTCTCACCGCAGACGCTATTGTGCATCACTTGCATCACCGCTTTGTGAAGAACTTTTTATTTTCAACACCTTGTGTGCTTCAAGGCTCTAGAACTGAAATTCTTAAAAATTGTAGTTTATGCTGTGTTCGTCCCCCTGCTCTACTTAGACGTATGCACACTTATACACACTCCACACACACCCACACACTGAAGCTGGCATTTCTAGTCCTGCTCTCCTCTGCGAGGCAGCGTGACAGACCCCAGCGTGCAGAATAAAGACCCATCATCAGCTGTCATTCTCTCCCCGCAGACCAGGGGATTTTATGTGGGGATTCACAAACCTGGTCCGCTATTTATTTATTTCATCTGTTATCAAGGGCTTGGGAAGTATAATGCCTTTGGTGAGGACTACAATGCTCTGAAATCCCCTCAGTGATGGGTTTTAGTGCTCAGATCCTGTACTGCTTTGATTTATGATATAATATACAATGATACGCCTCTCGCGCCACGCGCTAGAACCCATACCATGTACTGGTGTAATCCCTGCCTCAGTCGCGTCTCTCAGGCAAGAACGCCCATCCGTGGAAAAAGGGAGAACCCTCGAATGCACTTCAGGGGTAATCATAGTGAATTAACCAGCCATTAGAGGTATGAGATGAGGTGTAACTGCTGGGATATTTGTGTTCGGATGAATGAGTTTTGGCCACAAGGTCGTGACAGTGCCGCTCTGTCGTTGGGGAGAAGCTCGGCTGAGGGTGCTGATCTTTGTGTGCCACTCAGGCGTATTGTTTTAAAACTTGGGTTATAAATCTGCCTCCTTTTGGTGGGGGTAAGAATGGGGGCTTTAATAGATGTGCTTGGCAGTGTGGCAGCACCTGGCATTGACTGGGAAAGCTGGTATTGAAAGCAGGAAATGAGCTGCATTGAGTTTGCGTCACTGGAGTGGCACCTGCAGTTTTATGGAACATGTCTATTCTCATTTTGTCTTTTAATCGTGAATTTATGGTGAAATGACTTCAATCCTTTTGTATCTTTTTCCAATAGGCCAGCCCACGTCATTCCCTCTGAGAGGACAAGGAAGTGATGTCACGCCACCACCACCGCTTTGAGAGGGACTACCGGGGACCCTGGGAGCGGAGAGACATCCGTCCTACAGGCCTCCACAATGGAGGAGCCAATCACAGCTGTGCCTCTGCCGTTGTCAATGGCAACAACCGTCCAGGGCTCCTTCCCCTCCCAGTCATCCCGTCCCTCCTCCCAACTCCGGTCACAGTTGCCGTGACAACATCAAGCGGCGACATAGCAGTCAAGCGAGGCATCACGGCAGCAGGATCGGTGGCGCCGGCTTCGGCCAAGGTAAGGACGCTGTCCAAAAGGAGGACCGGGTCACGTGGCTCCCTGTAACATCTGTGGAAAACATTTCACTTTGTCGTTCTGCGGCAACTATTTAATCCGTACAGACTTCCCAGTTGAACATTAGCGTCCTCCCTCTCTCGCTCCCGCCGTCCTTCAGCTATCCTCTTTCCCATTCTTCAAAGATTTCTGGTCCGTTCAACTTCCTGGCATGGCTGTCCTCGTGGTTCAGCTGTCAGGACTCATCCCCTCGTGCTCTCTCGTCTCTCTCTTTGTCTCTCTCTGCTGCCTCCTGCCACCTTCACCCCTCACTGCAGCTCACTGTTCCACGGCCCATTCTTGGCAGAACCGTTTTCCTTCAGTCTCCATTTTCTCTCCCTGCCAAATAGCACGAGTTCACCTTCTTTTCCTCCGTACTAAATTTCTTCTTTCATGGTGGAAACGACCTTTTGACATTGGTTTCTGTGGTTGCAGCACTCGGCAGCAATGATATTGTGCTTTTTTAGCGCTTAAATTCTGAAGCCAGATGTTGGGATGGTAACGTAAGTAGGTTTAGATCTGTAATTATTCAGAGATTTCCTGTACGTATAACACCAGTTCCTCCAGCGTTGGTGGGCAGGTGCTGCAGGCTGCTGGTAGTCCAGTTTAATGCCTCTACACCCATGATCAGAGCCTGGCTTTTGAACTTTGCTGTCTTTATTTTCTTCTCCTTTGCTCTGTTGACAGAAACAAACTTCTAAGTCAGGAGCCTCTCTGAACGCTGCTGAAGTGCATCGTTCCAAATTGTATGGTAAAATCTGTAGATGCAGTACAGACCGCACAGACTGTTTACTCTTGTGTTCCAGAACACATGGAACGTTGGCTTTTAATGCAAAATCCTCCCCCGGAGACATTGAAGAACACGGAGTTCAGTGCTGGCTTTTCTGCTTTTGCTTTCATGAAAATTCTCATGTACTTTGTAATGTTTGTATCTTGCATCGAGAACATTCACAGAAACGTGCTCATGTTGTCCAAGGCTATGTTAGCGTTACTACTACTAGCGGATCGACGTTCCAGCCTCTCTCTGCTTCCTGGGGTACCAGTCGTCCTCACTCACAGCTCATTTGCTTTATTTTCGATCCATTCGGCGTTTTCGGCCCGCGCTCTGTGATTTGGCCAGTCAGTGCATGTCATCAGATGCCATGCTGAATGCGCTGGCCACAGACGCGGTAAATCTGCTTTGGCACCGAGTCCGGCCTTTTTGTGTGGCTGAATAATTACATACATCCTATCAGAATCTTGCCAACTCCCAGCGTGGCCATTGTCGCCAGTCGATGGCTGCCAGGAGAATTACGGGACATTGTCTAGAACGAGAATGTTTGGAAATGCAGCGTAGTGCGTCGGCAGGGCCGTGCGGTAAATCCCGCTCCGTCCTGAAGGGTCAGCTCTTTGCCCGCCTACCTTTGCAACTTTGCCTTGCTGTTGCGCGTCTGTTGCAAGGTCGTCGACATCAGAGGGCGTTAGGGCTTCGCTTTATCTGTGGCACAGGAAACGCACCAACCTGTGAGAAGCCCGGCTGTACCGTAGGTGCCCGTCTTCCTGTCTCCCATCCTGACTCGCTCTCTGTTTCTGTCATCTTTGATCAAAGCTGTCGGAGGTCACAGAGAATGTGATGGACGGATGCGTCTCTGTCTCCATGGTGCCGGTGTCTCTGCTCTGTCCTCAGCCTCACTAAAAAGCTGACAGGCCGTTATTGATTTTCACTGTTCAGAGACTCTTTATACACTTGGCGGCCCAAGTGGAGACACAGTCCAGTATTTTGACATGTTTTAAGAGTTTGTATTCTACAGCTACAGCCCGCTAAGAGGATTCCATTTAAATAAATGAGGAAATGAGGGCTAATAATAAAATCTTCATTTTGAAAGAAAATGCATTTGGTTTTTAATTCAACTGTATTTATTTCAAACAATTAAGTGTCTGTGGGTCTGATGATGCTGTGCGTCACACAGCCACGCTGGCCATCCTGGTGTGGAGGTAACCATGCGGAACAGGGCCTCAGTTAATTTAGAGCTTGACTTTGCTATCTGCTGCCGAGTATTAATTCTGTCAATGCAATTTTCTGCTGTCGTCACGGGTGTGTAATCACTGCACACATTAAATGCTCATTGTTATTAACCAAAACTGTTTTGTCTCTAATTTCAACTCCAACTCCAGTTTCACTTTCATTCCGACTCTTTGAGTTTGTCTGGTGTGGGCAGGGCTTTTAAGAACTTTAGAATATCACTTCCCCTCCTCTCCTGCTTTCTTGTGAACAGGTTGAAATTGATCTGTGAGCAACATTTCTCCCTAATGGATTGTTTTTTACATATTAATTATTGGCATGCAAAGGCACGGAGACCGAGACGTGAGGCTGAGATGAGGGTAAACACTTAAATTAAATGATCTCTGCCTTTCAGACACCCATTTGGTTGTTTTAATGCTTGTATTCCCACGTGTTTATTTTCATATGCAACATGGTGGTGAAATATATGAAAACAGGATTCTTGCAGCTACAGGATTGAATAGACATACCGTTATCATAATTGCCTTTTTATATATCTGAGCACAATATTGGTCCAAATGAATCCCCTTACTGACATCCTGCTGGGAATATAAATTTCTTAATCCATCCACCTTTGATTTTTAATAGCAGCCGTGTCAGGATTCACACGTCTTTATCAGTCGTAATGGAAGACAAATACGGGCAGTGCAGATGAGCTGGAAGAACAAACGGCTCCATTTTGATTTAAGTACTACAAACTAATAAAGATGTTAGCATCGGGATTTTCTTTGCAGACTCACTGTATCATTCGCTTCATTTCCGTTCCTTTTTTCTCCTCTTTTTATGTGCTCGCTTACACGCTGTTTCCAAGCCACGGAACAAGCTTTTTATTTAGCCTTAAGTCATCTCATTATCTTAGAGTGTTGCAAACGGGTAGATCAGTATTCCTCAGGTTTCTCTTTTAGATTTAACGTGATACAATTATTACACTGTCTGTGTTTAGGCTTTTCCGCCGATTCAGAAGCTCCAAAATAAAAAGCAGTCAGACAAGAAAGTGAATATGTGACTACATTTTCTCAAGACATAAAGTAATGAGATTAGCCTTGTAGCTTCAGAAGGGCCACTGATGTTTACAGACATTTTACAAGGCTATTTAGTCTAAATGCAGGTCCCAAGATGTTATGTTTGAGGGATTGGCAAATAATTACAGGTAGGGTGAACCTGTAATCATCGGGGGGGTATAGTTATATTTGGTTGAGGGAGGATGGCAGCACGGACCAATGGTGGCATGGAAACGCTGTTGTTGCCCACCTCCGTTAAGGAGCGTTCTCTGTTTCGCTTCTGTTTCCCCTGATTGGTTAATATCAACGCATTAGTTGTCAAGAAGAAATGACTTTTTGGTACACTATAGAAACTTATTCAATGAGCTTATTTCCCTAATGTAACCAATTTAATGTGCTTGACAATTTGCTACCGCTGTATAAGTGAATATGAAGCTACGACAACGTCAGAACCTGTGGACGCTGTTGAAGATGCATCCGTGTTGCAACAATTTTAGTTAATCTGCACTGATTCTGTCAGAAAGGGGGAACGTCCTGACCGTTTTGGCTTCGTATGGCTCTTCAGAACAGCTGTTTACTGTAGATTTCAAGCCAACGGCCAGCAATTAAAACAAGTGTAAAGATTGCACTTGATGTGCCAGCTTTAGTTATTTTAGATAATGTGAATTAATCATATGCTGACTGGAATACCTGCTGCTGGCGCCGCATTAGAGCAGCTCTTCCCTTGGCAAGGCCAAATGAAGTATTGTGTTTTTCCGAGTGCGTCTCAACAGAATTCTCATCCCACTTCACCTGGCAGATTCTTTTACAATAAGTGCTTAATCCATTACCCACTGCGTACATTTAGACTTTTTTAAGTGAAAGCATCTCCAGCCTTCTCATTATATAAAAATTAATTCTGGAAGTAAACTTTTCTTAAAAAGAAAAAAAAAAAAAGATAATCATGGGTGGAATATGCATTATTAATAAAGTTCCGAGACTGTTCGCAGCCGTCAATAGTGCTCATCTTGAAGCAAAATTGTGTGTTCTTCTTTGAGTCCATGATTTGGACAAGGTCAGCTGACCGGTGGATTGAAGTGGGCCCCTGACTGTGGCATCCAGAGAACAGCGGGTGTCGGAGCTTCACTCTGACACAATCAAAAATAAAAGGAAGACCAAAGAAAAGCGCGGGAGGCCTTCTTTTTTTCCACCGGTGCGAATAAGTGGACTGTTCTTGGAAAATATGCCAAATAAATTCAATGTAATTAACTTTTGGGTTGTTAGATCCGACTGCAGAATTAATGTGTGCGATTTTTTAGCCTTTTTAAAAAGAAAACATCTACCCAAGGTCAGGGTGGAAAAATCCTGGCTGAGCAAAAAAAGGTCATTCTGTAATCCACAGTTGACTTTAATTTAAGTTTTTAAATCAAAGACTGGGCCGCAGTGGCGATTGGTGCATTGGAATGAGCATCAGGAGGAAAAAAAGCACACTTGTTTATCAAAAAGTGCATTTCTCGCACCCAGGGAGGACAAAATTTCACATTTTCAAAGCACACAGCTCCACTGTGGGATCCTAAAGAAAACTCTGCTACCTTATGAGGAGAGACAAGAACACAGCTGGAAGAAAAATGATTGCTGCACAGCTTGAACGAATGTCATTCTGGCTCTCTCCCTCTCTGTCTCTCTCTCTCTTGTTGCCCCAGCTCTCTCCACATGTTTTCAGGTCGTCCATATGTCCATTTGCCTCGGGCTTGTGGGTGCTGGAACTGCACGGAAGTTTCAGGAGTTTTCTGCAAACAAAAATCATCAGTCAGTGTGACCTTGACTGGAGTGATTCTTGGTTTGGATTATTTGCACTGTATATTCGCCAGCTATGGGTGTTTCCTCTTTAAAAACCCAGATGGATCAGAAATATATTTTTACCATCCATTTTCATCAGGCGGCCGAGTAAAGGTTTTTACTGTAGGCGAGTTCTGCGTCTCATTACCTGATTTAATGCGTCTGAGCACTTATGCATTTTTCAAAAGCTGGAGTCAGAGGTCCGATTCACATTCGGTTCTCTGCATCGGTTCTTTGCGGAGATGTACTCGCTAGGACGTGCAGTGGCGCTCCAGGTCAGCATCTCTGACGCGTTCCTGTCATCTCTTGCTGCGTTCTCCATCAGGCCAAAATGTCAGTTTGCGTAGCGACGGCGCTAATTGGTCACACTAAATGGTGCCGTGCAGTATTAGACAGGCCAGCGTTCTGAGCGCAGCTCTGCTGATTAGTCTTCCCCCACTGGAACAAACAGGTTTTTTAATTCCTGTGACAACACTGTGAGTTGACTGTGTCTAAGAATACATTCACAGCTTGTCTAGATGGGAGCAGCTGATTTGAATTGGCCTGACAGTTTCTAAACTGAGCCTCATCATTTTCCTTCCCTGATAGTTTGCTTTCCATCAGCCAAGAATTTATTCTTTCTAATCTTTCCTTCCATAAACACAAACACGGTTCTAATGTTTGTGGGCAAACAAATCTGCTGTCAGGAGTCTTTAACTGAGTGATTAGGAAAATGGCCGACGCCCAAGGGGATTTAGCACTTTTTTGCGACGGTGTGGAAACTTTTGAATGCTAACGAGAAGCAGCGATTATTTGTTTACCAGCCCGAACGGAAGGTCTGATGTTATAGCACCACGTGGGGAGAATCAAGGCTTTTTTCCTGGAAGCAGACAGGACGGTGCTGCCGTGGTTGCTAATCAAGCACAGAGATGGCTCAGAGACGGCGGAAGACTTACGGACACCTCAGTCACGAGGGCTGTCAAGCTGTCAGAGAAAATCGCTCTAAGAAGGAAACTGTCAGGCTTCTGCTTTTATTTTATTATTATTAACATCAGCAGTTAAAATCAGATGGATGGAAAATGGAGGTCATGAATCTGATAACGGATTTATCATAAAATCGCACACCTTATTCAAACAGCCGCTACTCGGCTGACAGCAAAAGACGGCAAGGTATCGACAGCAGTCGTCTTATTAGAAAAAAATAAACGAATATGAATGAAAACGGTGGGCAGATGTGGGCTGATAACACAACAGGTGAGAGATCGGGTGAAAGCAGTTATCTATTTCTGTCATGTGGATCTCACAGCGACAGAATGGCTCTGCAGTTTTCTGACAATCCCTAATCTCCAGCGGCTCCCCCGGCGTCTGTATTGCTGCCTATATGGTTTCCAGCTGACCTTTAGTAACAACCAGGTAACGCCGCGTTTATCCATCCATGACAAAGCTGGATGTGTGCTCTCGTCCGGCGCGCCATCGGAGCCAGGTTTTAATCCCCTTGAAAGAATCAACAGAGACAAAAAAAAAAAACAGGTCACTGTTGGGAAAAATCGTTGAGATCAAATCTTTTAGGATCCTGCGTTTGTGGTGGGTCTGCGCTTGAAGGAGGCTCTACAAAGGCAACATGCAGTAAAAGAGAAGGTGCCCCATAAGGGCCTGGGTGGCCTGGGTCTTCTCTGTGTGTGTCTGTCTGTGTGTGTGCGCATGCCTGGCTGCCGCCTCAACACTCTGGCTGTCTTATGGGTCTGGCTCCAAACTGACGGTCTCGTGTTTGATCTAATAAGCAGTCATTTGATATCAGACTCTGATTCTCTTTTTTTTCCCACTGTGAAAGATGAGCTGCAACCTTTTCTCCCTCGGTGTCACAGTGACTGTGCATTAATGAACGTGCAGTACCGAGGAGCATTTTGTCATCTAATCCTGCACGTGTGACCTCACAGCTCTACGGAGGTCATTGTCTCACTCCTCTGTGACCGAGCAGAAACCATCGTGTTGGATGTCAGGAAGACAAAGGTGTTTACAAAATGGTTGTGAGTGTTGGAGGCTTGTTTTCCCCCATCTGTCCATTGTGTTCTGGGCTCTGACATGGTTTGCTAAATCAGGTGCTCATTCTGTGGTGGCTCAGTCGATGAAAGTCCTGGTCACAGAAGCTCCTTTCCCACATTATCTCCCCTCTCCGTTTTTATTTCCTTCTAATTCATTAACCCTTCCCTTCTCCTGAGACCACCAGCCCTGGTGCCACTTAAACTTTTGTCTTTGCTGAGGAATAGACCCTGAGTCCCACATTAGTGTTTGCCTCAGTCTGAGCCAGCTTGTGTGAAATTGGATTGCTGATCCGTTGGTGCTGAGTGGAAGAGATGTAATATAGGATAGGGGGATGTTCCGAAGGCAGAGCCGGCGGTTACAGGACGCTAGCTGATCACGGATGATGCTTGACTCCTAGTCTTCGTCTCTCTGAGGCTGAAAATGCTCAACAAATCTCTTGACAACATAACGGACGACGGTGCCGAATGCAAAAAGAACCGCGCGGCGACGCGGTCAAGCATGGCGCTCTGCAGCGCGGCAGAGTTGTCGGCTTTGCTCGATTCGCCCGAGTGTCAAAGAGTCATTGTAGATCCCGGGGTGATTGAAAGTGGGTGTCTCCTCTGATCTTCAGTTATCACTTGTCATCGCTTTCCGTCACACCTTCTGTTGCGTCTTCCACGCGGGAGGATTGGCGCCTGCTGAAGTCCTGCTGGTTTTAATTGGAGGGTTTTTCCAGGATAACTTCTGCTTCCCAAAGCAGAGGGACCCCTCATGGCATATCGAGCCATATCCTGGCAAAACTGTCATTCTTACCCTTTAGGCTTTAGGGCCTTTAATAAATGTTACATTGAAGAGATCAGTGTATTATAACATACATGAAATATATTTTAGGCTGGAAATTTATTTGAACACAGCAAATCTGTGATGCAGATGTTTCTATATTAAAGCTAGCAAGTTGCTAATGAAATTTTTTTTTTGTTAGGAGAATATTTTACCAGCACTCGACGATGGGCCAGTTACTCCTCTGTTGGCTCTAAATGTTATGTATGAAATGTGCAACGGCGGGGTTAACGTCGCTGCGCCGCGAAGAAAATCCTCGCAGGTCGTGACGGCGCCTATTGTTTAATTGGCTGAGCCGGCAGCCGGGGCGACTGCGCTCACGAGCGGAGGTCAAGATCGCCTAAAACAGGAGAACTGAGGCTAAATGATTCATCTCAGTGTGAGCCTGTGGTTTTCAAAGCTCAGCCTGTGACACATGCAAATATCACACCAGACTCGGAGGCTCCTCGTCGCCCCATTTTTCATCCTGCAACATCCCCCGTCTGCGAAATGACAGCGATGGGACCGTCCTCGCCGCGCTGCTGTGGCAACAGTCTATGTAAAAAGGCTTTATCGAACTGGCTGCTGCCATTCATTCATTTTCCATAAGTGAATCAATGCAGCAGCAGATCATCCCCCTTGCCCTTCAAAGACCCGCGCCTCTTACCCGCATTCCTTTTTGCAGCATTATATGAAACACGCTCGGCCTTGCTGATTTGATTTTATTAGGTTTCCCTGCGTCGACGTAAGAAAAAAAAGATCCGCCAGCGTCTTTTCCCTTCCTCCGTGGACACCCCTTTGTCGGTCCTGCTCCGCAATTGCCGAATAAAGAGCGGTGGCATTTAGAAAGGTCCGCACATGGAGGGGGTTGACATTCAAACTGCCTCCACCTTAAGGTTAACTCCAAACGCAGGGTGATGGTGAATGCAGGCTTTTAAAGCATGACTCATGTCACACGAAATATCAGATATAAGGGGGGCAGGAGACAGAGTAGTGTTTAAGCTGCACCAGTCTTTCTCCAGCACGTCAGGAACTTCTCTCAGCTGTCTCACGCTGCTGGTATCCAAATAAGCATCAGTTATACGCTGTTAATTATCTATATTGAGAATAAAACCAGTCCGTGTTTGGCTGGCACACAGCAAGTAAAACTGACATTTTTTTCTTTATTTTGCTAAAAGAGGCTGAGGCTGAACTACAAACCTCAATAAATCAGACTTTAAATCTTTGTTTATACAAGGTTGCGGACAAAAAAGTTGCACTTTGAACTGATGCTGGGTTGAAATACGCTCCCTTGGCTTGGCCAGGTTTTCCATTGGCTGCACAAAAGAGACTGTTGTGGCAGAGAGGACACCAGGATAAGACGTCATTAACCAGGTTGTGTTAATATTCTTATTCTGTGGCTTGTGGCGACCTCATTCTTCATATTTCTCTGTTTGGGGTTGTGCTCCGATGGCTGTGAGTTCACTCCAGCTTTGCCCCAGAGATCATCGGCCAGACCTTTTATAATACACACATAAATAATAGATTTTAAATGCTAATCTTAACAGGGACTTTGGGCTTGACTCACTCCTACCACATTTGTGACTTGACCTTAAATCTGATTAGAGAGCTTGACATTTATCCTTATTCCAGGCTGCAAATGTTGTGTATGCATCTGTATCATAAATAGTCCATCCATCCATCCATCCATCCATCCGTCCGTCCGTCCGTCCGTCCATCCATCCATCCATCCATCCATCCATCCACAATTACATTTCATGAAATCCATAAATTATTAGCTAGAACCATTCAAAAATATTCTGTAAATATTAAGTTGTGATAACTTCTAAATACATTAGGAATGCATCTTTATTAATGGATACCTTTGATGCATCTTTGCTGGATTCTTTGGCTTTAATCTTTTAATCCATTTTGCATATGGTACAGGCACATCACAGACCTCCTAACCACGATGCTTACTGTGCTCCTGCTGTCTGAGGATTTAAATTCAGGTGTTTTTATTTAATTTTTTTTATCTACATCTGTGATTCATCTGGCATTCTGAATTCTCCCCAAACTCTTGTGAAACAGTTGTGTGGTTTAAGGTAGAATATTAGAGGTGTACAGGAAAAGCCACGCACGTGTTTCCCGTTCCCGCAGTTCTACGTCTGGATACAACGAAAGCGTCTGTTTCCGAATGAATGTTGTTATTTTGTCACAAAGGTTTTATGAGAGGGGTTATGAATTAATTTCTGACTGCCCGGTTGAATTTAAGGTCACATTGGGCCACTCTTGGCGCCTCGTCGTCACCTCTCCTAATTTACAACAAGTGCTCTCCTGTGCAGTGAGTCCAGGCTTCCAGCTCTGTGCTGATAAAATCAACAGTTGGATACCAGAGTTGGTGGCAGCTTTAAATCCTTCCTAATAAATGACACATTCTGTGCAGCCACAAAATTATGAATCATCAACAAAGGCCACACAGCTTGTGTTCCTTTGTTATTTTGCTCTAATAACAGCTCTGCCAACTATACTGCAACCGTAATCAGATTAGATACTTCTGGGAAATAACAGTTGATAATGTTTGAAGAGGAGGATAATATCCCTGTTCAAATTAGCCTGCAAATTGGAATGAATAAATTGTCTGTACAACATCCTATTTTACTCAGTCTAGAGGCAAACAATTCAGAAATAATTGAAAGCGATTGGATTATTATTGATGAATTTGTCTAATCTGGAGGCTTTGAGTAACGGTGAATGTGTGCTAATCTGTAATAATTATCAGTATTTCTTTTCCCAGTATGGTGGTACTGGATGCACTGCACGTTAAGGCACTTATCTGGGCGACTGTATTTGGTGGCAACGTCAGCGGTGAAGTTATTTTCTTCAAACTGGAAGAACTACTGAACTCCTTTATAATCAATCATTGCCGGTGGTGCAGCTTTATTAAATCAGTAATTACTTTATAATTACATCGCGAGCAAGTGGCATGCTTCTTTACATACTGCAGTGATTATGTCTTAAATTACTACACAGGTGAGCCAGCCATTTTGCATTATCATCACAGCTTCCACGGTGGACATATTTCACCTTCTTCTCCTCCGTGTGCAGCTCTGTTGTTGCGCTGCGGTCGATGTAATGTCGCCTTTCTAGCAACCAGGCAGTGAGGTTCTGTTCTTTATACTGCACAGTGTGTGTGTGTGTGTGTGTGTGTGTGTGTGTGTGTGTGCGTGTGTGTGCGTGTGTGTGCGTGTGTGTGCGTGTGTGTGCGTGTGTGTGTGTGTGTGTGTGTGGGGGGGGGGGGGGGGGTTGGACCCAAAATAACCAATCTGAATGTCCCGCTATTTAACACCGCTGTGGAACCAAGCTGCGTTTATCATGACGGACTTTGGGGGAGGCCTTGCAGCCCTGTTCCCAGACCAGCACCAGTTAAGACTGGAGAATCATGCATCCTTTAAAAATGAGCTCAAATGATTCCGCTTTAACTGGCCACCTATATTCTCATTTATAACCACCTAAATAAGGTAGTCTGTGCTTTGAAGCCAGATCGGTGGTTTACAGCATTACACAGTCCCTGATCACGTGGGCCAGGCCATCACTCAGAGCTAGAGTGAGCCCTAAATACTAACTGTCGGCTCAGTTTCAAATATATTTCTATTCCGGCCCCCCTTGTCTCAAGGTGCGCCCCCCCTGACTTTGAGGCCGTTTTTCTAATGTTTGGAAAGTCTCCAGCTGCCACCTCAATTAGAAAGCTGATTTTGGGCAACTGCTTTTACTGTCCTGCCACATCTTGAGTGTCCCCTGTCGTAATTCACAACAGTGTATAAAGAGAACGCTCTCTCAAGGTCAAATTGAAATTGGAGCCAATTCATCATGAGGCATTATGGGAAATGCCGTGCCTGTGAGATGGCAATAAATATTGTCAAACACAAGCCTATGCGCTGTGCGCTGCTTGCATGTGTTATTTTTAGGGCCAGGATTTATTGTGGGTTTTCTTTCTTTTTATGGGTCTGTTAGAGGGTTCACAGTTGCAGATCAGGACCTCCGGCAAACATTTCATCAAGGGAGCATCTTTTGTGTTATTGTTAATGCTGGCGTGCTAGTCAAAGCACAGCTAATTCGCCATTGGCAGATGTTATTCCATCAAACTGACATATATCTAAATATATTAACAAGTTTGCAGCCTTACCTATTTATTTACAGTCAGCTGCAGCTTCTATTGATATTTCTATTGTTGGTTAAACCACGCTTAAAAAAAAAAAAAAAAAAAACATGGCCCGACTTTTGCGTCAGCACTTCTTTTCCCTGCGACGCTGCAGCCGTGTTTGCAGAGTTGCAGTCAGCCATGAAGAGTATTGTTTCTTGAAAGGCAGCCGAGGCTGCGTCACTTTGAATCTCACAGGGTCCGCGACAGTTGAGCTGAAGCTTTGTGAACCCAGAATGAAGATGATTGGATGTGAGGGTGATTGTGTAGGCCCCGCGCGATTGTCTGTACGAATCACGGCGTGTTTACCTGGTGAGGTTTGCATGTTTATCTCAGGAACCAAAAAAAAAGGACCATGCGGCTTCCTCTTCATTCCCCTGCAGAACAATTACCACATAACAAGATGGAAAAATTAGTAATTGCACTTGATTGAGCCACCTGCAATATGTGGAGCGCGAGCAGCTGAACACCACCAACACAGACAATGTCAAAATACGCTGGTTTACTATTCTGCGTTAGTAATTTAAAATAAAGATCTTTAATAATAAGACCCATGTAAACACCAGCTGACCTATTTTATATTGCAGCGGTCTGTTGATATTCCGTGTCGGTGCTCTCATTGTTCCACAATTCGCTTCTTTTGTGGATAGAATTGATGAAAATTGAATTTTGAGCTTGAAAAAAAGGCACTTGACACTGAGGCTAAACTAATAAAAAAGCTCATAACAGGTTTGTGATTTCTGACATTTAGGACAACTTTAAGTTGCATTCTGACATTTTGAAATGGTTTGATTTAGTAATCTGATCTCCGCTTGTTCACCTCCTCGCATAATGTTCTGTCAGCCGTGCCCGACGTTCTCTTTTTTTCTCCTGTTAACATGCCCCTCAAAGATCTGGCTTCAGCTTCCCTTGTCAATTTTTTTTTTTAAAAAGGCAACTTTTTATGTCTTCCAGCTGAAGGCCCCTGCTTAAAAAGCTTGTGGTCAAAGGAAAGGAAATATTAATATTTATTAGGTGGAAAGACAAGGGGAAGAAAGAATGTAATAGTTGGTCTAATTCAGATCCTTTAAATTCGTATTGAGCCAGGATGAGGCCAGAAACCTCTTGGTGTGTGACCTGCATATTTCCCTGGTAAATGAGACGTGTAAAATGATGTGCCCGGGGGAAAATGGGTCTTCTCACCTAGTACACACTGTCCAATGATCACAGATAACCAGGCTGGAAGGATGAAAGGCTGGGGACCTAAATTAAGGACCTTTTACCATTTGGGAAGAGTTTTGGCTGTGTTAAAAAAATAAATAAAGAGTGGATAGATATTTCAATCTTGCACAGCTCACAAATGTGATGGTTTCATTTTATTTATTTTTTCCCCTCTAGTTTGCAAAGACACGTCGATTAATAATTCATGGAGATGCTTTGCTGTGGATGTTTTGTGAGCTCCTCCTCAGTATTGGTGCACTGCGCTGAAAATGAGTCAATACAGGAATGGAGGGCCCACTTTGATCAGAGACAAAAAGCTGGGGCGTGATTAATTCCAGGGCGCATCTTCTGGCTCTTTCACCCTTGACTGATTCATCAGACTAGTGTAACAAAAAAGAACATTGTTTTTAATCACAGTCATAATCCCAGATCAGTACCGAAGTGGGATTTGTCTCCAAACCGGTGGGGTTACTGTCACCTCTCAGAGAGTAGCTGGAGCAGGAACCTTTAAACGGGGTCCTTGGCCTTGTGGTTCCTGTCCTCCAGTTCCTCTTTCAAACTGCGGTCAAAATTCAAACCTGTTGATTGGATGATGCCCTCAGCATGTTGGCTACTTTGATATTTGCAGACCGACACAGCCAGGTGGACCACTTCAACCCCTAGGCCAACACCACTCATCACCACAGGGGTGTGACATCAGAATTGGTCAGGGGCATTTCCTTTTAAAGCTAGTTGGCCCATTTGCCGTTTGTTTGCTTTGTTGCCTGTGATAATGTGGTTAAATTGGTTTTGGAAGCGTGCAGAGACTTCTGGTCGAGCGTGTGTGCGACATCTCTTAGATCAAGTGTTTATCGCAGCTGCTGCTGCAATGAAGGTTTATGTGTTTATGTGTTTTGCATCAAACATGTGATTCATCAGCATTGGGGTAATTTTGGCTCCCAAAGTGTCATTTAAGACCTCTCTTCCCTCTGGAGCGACGTCGCTGTTGACATTGAAGAGATTTTGGATCAATGAGGGACGGTGGGTGGGGCGCTGGTGGTGGTGGCAGGTTGGGGTTGGAGGGGGTCCCTTTGTTTCTACACTCAAATATATGGCCTCATTTCATCGGCTTAACGACCTCATTTAAATGAGCCTAATGACTCCCGCTAATGTCCGGGCACGGGCAAAAGATTGTGCCTGTTCTCAGAAGCAATGTCCTCTGCTCGCACGTTGTGTATCTCCATTAATAGGCCCGCTCTCTGTGGAAAACACAACCTATTTATCCTCTATTCTCATTGCTTAAAATGAGTAATAATGTCTGCCCCGTTGTGTTTACGAGATGCTATTTTAAAGTGTAATTCATTTCACAGTGTGGTCTATTAAAAAATACCTGAGCAGAAAAGGTTTCATGATAAGTTAATGCCAAAAAAAAAAGTTTTTCTACATCCATTTTATTGGTTGTTTCAAGTGCGTTCGCCCCCTTTGTTCAACTGCTCCGCCGCTGTTTCCTCTCTGACAGCTGAGTGCTGAAAAGGTCACTGAAATGCTAATGCCAAAATATAATTTCAAGTCAGCTCGTCACATTTCAGAGCAAACATGCCGCAAAGGGAAATGTTAAGTCTGCCCATCCAGAAATATTAGCACGCTCAGTCGCGCCAATGATACCCCTGTGTCACAGCTCGTGAGATTCGCTCAATCTACAGTCATGGCTTCCATTAAAGATCAGAATGTTAAGCCTGCACTCGGTCATGGATCAATTTAAATAAAGGACTGCGCTTGGCGTCAACACAGATCAATATGTGGACGCGCCTACTTATGTGGTTATAACCACCAAAGCAGGCCCATTATGCGAAGTGCTTATGTCAAAGACGGATGTCAAAGCACACACAGACGAAAATGTGGCAGGAAATCAATGGTCTCTGATAGCCACGGAAACCTGACAGCTCAATAAGCTCGGGACAGGAGACGTCCCCTCTTACACCTCTCGGTGCTTCCTTTCCCAACAGAGCCGCATCCCATATGAGGGACTTAACAACTCGACTCGGCAGACTATTTCAGAGTACAAGCTGGTGTCAACAAGTGCATGGGGAGCCAGCGGTGCCGAGTTGTGTGTGGGAAATGGGCATCTGAACACAGCACAGGTGATTCTGCTGCCAGCACAGGCGTCTTTAAAGTCCATCTCCTGTGGCATCATTAACTCATTCAGAAGCATTAAAGGGCCTGTGCACACTCGTGGTCAGACAGACAGACCAAAGCGCTTCTTATTCGCACGGTACAGTCGCTCCTTTCCTGAAAGGCTTGAACGACAAAGAGGAAATGCTCCAGAAATGTGGCGCAGAAGGACCATTTCATATTCTCTGTTTTTCCATTATATTAGTTATAGAGCGCGGTGTGTGTTCTTGCATAAGAAGGAGGACAGACTTGGAGAAAAGGCCTCAGGAATTCAGCCTCGCTCCAGTCCTCATCAGCATTCCAGTTTTATATTTGGCGATAGGAACAGTTTCAGTAGCATGACTCATCTGTGTAAGTGATTAATCATCGAACTCATGAATATTAATGTTATCTGTTGGTGTCCGTGAAGCAATAGCACGCTAACACTGTGCTAACAACAAACATGCAACTAAAAAAGCGTTAATAATCACAATGATAAATACCAAAGGGAAATATTGGCCTTTAAAATAAAAGAATTTGTTTTTGAAGTCTGTATCTAGGCGCTACAAAGCTCCAAAACAGATTCTTGTAACTCTGCCCATTTCACTGGTGCTGGGATTGATTAAAAGGACACGTACTGCTATTCTCGGGAGTTAAAATAGTAAAAAATGGGGCAGGACAAACACATGCCAGCTACTTAAAACAGGCTGATTTGAACATCAACGCGAAGAGACATTCAAATTACCTCGGTAAGTTGCTGAGAATGACATTATCATTGAAAAAGAATAGACTCAGTTGTTCTCTTACAGTTGAATTGTGTCTCCCGACAAACACTTTTTAAAAAAAAAAAAGAAAAAGAAATTCTCCAGTTATTCATGCCAAGGTCTGTTTATCAACCTGTCACAGTGTAGTTCATGGCTATTTCTCAGTTTCTCTGGGAGACCTGGCTCTCTAATGATCCCAGCGTGTCCTTCCAGTGTGTATCTTACCCCAGGCAGTGAGGACGTGCCCCCCCCCCCCACTCCATGCTGAACACAGAGCTGCACTGACCACTTCATCTTGTGGGATAAACCCGTCTTTCAGACTCTCTGCAACCCTGAAACAAAAAATTCTTCAAAGGTCAGCACATTCCCACAGGTTATATGTGCATGTGAACGGGACCCTGCACCACTAAGTTGGAACATCTTTTTAGTCCCAGAAAGAAGTACGGACAGCTCAAACGGAATGATTTAAAATCCTTTTACACAATTTGTTACGTTGAGGCTTTATGCTAAAAGGAAAAAAAAAATCAGAGTCTCTCTACAAGATACACCCCAGAATGACTCGTTTTTGAAGCTAAGGAACACTCAACATGCATTCAGGAGCTTGGCTGTTACGTTTGACCTCTGGGGTCTTCCATTCCTCTTGATTATCTTTTAGATGTTTCTTGCACCTTGATTGGAGTCCACCTGTGGGAAATTAAATCTACCAGATATGATTTGAACTGAACCCAATCAAACAGATAAAGTTTCACTTCCCGGCATAGCGAAAGGCTACAACATACCCCCTCGCTCCTAAAATTTTTTGAAAAAAAGTACTTGGAACACTTTTCGACTTCAGTATATGCCTTATTTGATTCTAAGGTTAGAATGCTGAGTGTCAGGCCATAGGTTTTTACAGAAATGTTAAGCAGAGAATTAACATAATTGGAAAAAATGTAAGCACCAGTGCGGCGGCGCGGTAATTATATACCTCAGTGGAGTCGTGACGGCTTTGATTTGACAGCGCTGTACGGCAGATTGTGCTGTACCTCACTTATTACTGTTATTTTTAGGAGCAGCAATGAAAGCTGATAGCACTCTGCAGCCAACCGGTGTATATATATTTCAATGTCCAGAGCTGTGGTGGGCTCTTGTCATTCTGCTATACTATGTTATTAATTAAGCACATTCACAGCGAATACTGGCCCTTGCTTAAACCTGTGTTTTTCTTTTAATTACTCAGACTTGTACTCTTATTAGAGTTTTTATCCTCCTGATGATGTTATGTCGTAATATGCTTCAGTATCACAGCGTTAAAATCCCATGGATGGGAGCTTATTAATAATATATAGTTTGCTTTCTTACTGTCTGGTCTTTAAATAAGTTATTTCAGAAGTTTTGTTACAGCAGGGTGGCTGTTGGCCAAAAACCTGACAGTTTCTGCTTCCCGGGGTCCCAGTTGGATCCTTCTTTATTTCCCAGATCTTTGTCGGTGCCCAGGGAACATCAACACTGGGCTCTACCAGAAAACTTCCATCTTCACTGCTGTTTTATTAGCTTACATCAGACTTGGTACTAATTCATAGCGCCTAATTAAAAAGGCTTCAAGTCCAAAGGACCCCATTGACTATTGATGCCATTACTTTTCATTAGTCTCTGGATGCAAACCAAGCTGAGCCCACCCTTTAAATAAATATTATGCATTTTTTAAATTCTTGTTGCTCTACAGACTCGCCAAATGCTTTTGGCCCTGCCATCAATGCAAGCAGGTATGTTTTTGCAAAGATGGGCGAACACAGAACACAACACGACCCGGTGCAACCTGGAAGAACTATGTGTTGTTTCCTTGTTTTCCTTGAACATTGCAAATGAAAGCAGAATTCCGAGCACATTGTGGACATAGTTGGAGGAAGCTTTGCATTTGTTGGTAGCATGAAATAATGCTGGTTTATTTTATTTTTTTACAGAGCTGTGAAAACTAAAAACTCATCAGAATGAAATTTCTGAAGCAGATCAAATGTTTAACTCCAAAATCGAATGACCTCCCACTCGCGCTCAAATCCTCAAATTCTTGTTTCTTTTTAGGTGATTAAAAACGGGGTGTTTAAAGTTGTTGGGGGGGTACTCACTGCCTCATAGGTTTATCTCAGCCGATAGAAGACAGCTGCGGTACCAAATATGCTGCCATTAATGATGCCAGTTAATAAATGAGGGGGGGAAACATGATCAGGATTTTGCATACATAGCAGTTTGTCCTTTATTTATATCTCTGCGAAATAATTTTTTTATCCTGTGCAAAAACAATCTAGAATCTGCCAGCAGTGTTAGTATTTTTTGAAAGCAATTAAATGTGTTTGGCTCAGTTGACACATAAGCCCACCAGACACTTTATGCCCACAGAAATACACAGGGCCAAACATTTGTCATGTCCTTTTCTCAATTTCAAACATTGACGCGAGCTACATACTCATCCCAGGGTCTCCGAGGCAGCTGCAGTGACAGGTAGTGGATATTTTGTTCCCCAAACGCTCACCACATATCAGGCGGGGTCATGGCCCGTTGAAGACCCATGTCTCTCGCTGTTCTGGCCGGTGGCAGTGCCGGCAACACAGCGCCTGACATGCTCCTCCGGGAGGTGTTACCATGACACGAGGAAGCCTCCGCAGCTCCGGTATCTGAACACCAGTCGCCTTTTACCAGCATCGCTGAGTCCCACAGATAAAATATGGCCTCTGTAGCGGCCCATTCACTCACTCCAAGGAAAACATGGGGGAAAAAGGTGGCCAAGGTGGGGTTTGAAGGGCTTAAACTACCACCTCGCAACACTCACGGGATATTAGGTGGGGTTACTAGCCTTGCTTTTCCACTGAAGCTTGTCTTCCTTTCTCTTTTGATCATGCTTGTCTTTCCCGGGATGTGAGCAGGGAGCCGGGCTGTCCGAGTGTCTGAGCAGGAACTTCAGAGGAAGCGAAGTCCGTTCCCCTTCAGTCGTTTGACTGGGGGCCTGAAAATATAGAGTCTGTACCTTTGGCTCTTTCTGTGGCGCATCAATAGCAGATATACCCACCAGACGCTGGCGTTTTCATTAGGTTTTTCTGCTGTTGGTTGGGGGAAGGGGGGGGCAGTGTTTACTGGAGGATTCACTTTGTATTTTTAGTTTTTTGTTCTGTGACTGCTGAGGGTATAAAGCTTAAAGAAAGTCATTGCTGGGAAACGCTGTTTCAACTGTTAAATATATCAATCTATTCATATTCAAGCTGAGGTCTTCTCGCCACGGTCACAGAAACGCACGTAACACAGCTGATTTCATTTTCCATTCTCCAAAATACAGCAAAACTACGGTCCAGGGTGCTCAAAAACATGCCCAATCACATTTTTAAGTGCACTTCTGTGGATGATTTTGGGGGAGAGTGGGTGGGTAGGGGGGGGCCACATCTGCCTTTCTGATCTGCAGCCGTCGGGCTGAAAACGCTCTGCTGCTCAGCATTTTGGAACACAGCGAACATTTTTAAGACGGATGCCAAAATATGGCGCAGTCGCCTCTTTGTTTACCGCTGTGTTCCAGTCGAACAGATTGGACTCGGCTGCCTTCTGGTTCGGCTCCTGTGTTCAGCACCATTATGGTGGAAGCTCAGAACAAATGGAGTGAACATTTAGGTGTCACCACGTTGTTATGGAGAAGAGATACGAGAAAAGGAGAAAAACTCTATCTATCTATCTATCTATCTATCTATCTATCTATCTATCTATCTATCTATCTCTCTATCTCTCTGTCTCTCTGTCTCTCTGTCTGTCTGTCTGTCTGTCTGTCTGTCTGTCTGTCTGTCTATCTCTCTATCTTTCTCTCTCTGTCTGTCTGTCTGTCTGTCTATCTCTCTTTCTCTCTCTGTCTGTCTGTCGCGCTCTATCTATATCTCTCTCTTTGTGTCTGTCTCTCTCTCTCTTTGTCTGTCTATCTATCTATCTCTCTATCTCTCTATCTCTCTCTCTATCTACATAGATAAAATGAAAACAATCTGTCAAAGGTAATGACACGAGGCCGTGTGATGGATAGCTTCGTCTTACTCTGTTTCTCAATCTTTCACTCCTTCCTTTGCAGTCATTCTTTCTCCTTTTTCCCAGGAGAAAGCCATTATTCCCTTCACATTTCAGCCAAATTCACTGTATCTCTCCATGCTCGGCCAAAGGGAAGAGAAAGCCATTCTGTCCAAATGGAATTCCATTTCCTTTGCTCACCAACCTTTTTTTCTTTCATTATTTGGTCGTTGCGGAATAGCAACATTATTCTATAATATTTTGCACAGAACTGCTATTTTTTATGTTCTGATTATGAATTCAATCTCATCCCCATTGAATATGTTTTAATTAATTGCAGCTCTTTACAAAACCCAGTAGAAATCCAGGAGCCACACTTGTTTCCCCCTTTTAAACTAGATTATGGTATAAACCGAGCGGGATAGCTGCACATTAGCAGGCATGATCACCACACGGCTGAGTGATGGTGAAGTTCCACCTTGCCTGAGGGCTTTAATTTTCCTCGTGCTCAGAATTTTGCCACGAGAGGTAAGCATCACCTTAAAAGGTAGGAGATAATTAACCAGTGATGTCCTGGCCTGCGCCGCTTTATCTCATTTTATCCAGAAGTCGTGATAATGACAAGATCAGCTCAGTGTGGAGGTCTTGCCGGTTTGCTCTGCCTGTGTTTTTGTCGAAGGATTTTAAATCCAGCCCCCTCCTTCAGCCCCCTTTCCCTTTAAAACCGACATATTTCTCCTCCCGTTGCACTACTTTTTTCCACATCTGGACCTATGAAGTCTCATAGAAGTTAGATGATTTGATCGTGGTGGTCCCTATCATTGCTTATCCCAGTGGGACCCTGATGTTATAGAAACAGCCCCCGCTCTCCTTCACACACCCTCTCTTGCCATTTCTCGCTGACTTGATCAGTGAAGTGATTTCTCAGGAGAAACTAAGCCGTCTCTCCACTCGATGGATGGACTATTTGTCCCGGTGTAAGTATTGATGTGTTACTGCACACACAGTACATACCGAGAATTTGTTCTGTAGAAATCGGGTGTCTTAGGCTGTGTTATTGGAGGGTTAAACTGGTTCAGAAGACCAGGGTTGGACAAATGGATCAGCAACCGCAAAGCTATGAGCTAATGTTCTGGTGTTATCTGGATGTGGGTGGTGTTTACAACTCGGCGCAAACAAAGCCCAGAGAGTTGGATCACCGCGAGACCCTGTATGTTCCCAGAGCAGATGGAGCCCTGTGGCCACAGGTTCCGCTGCACGTTAATGCAGATCTCGACTCCTACATAAAGGACGGAACACACATTATGACAGATGTCAGTGTTTGCCATGCCTGAGAAAATAGCTGATATGCCAGCTGGAATTACTGTCATCTCGCTGTCACAATGGAGGAGAACAAGCATGTATTATAGCTAATGTATTATGATTTCATCATTCTTTGGGACACAAAAGAAGAAAATGTTTGCATTGTGAGGATTTCTCTTCTGTTTCTCAATTAGTTTTAATACTGCGAATGAAGGACCATCATTTAATGACACCGTCTTGTATGTACACGAATCAGCCAAAATATATTGTGGAAACACTAAAGAGTAGTCGAGACTGTATCTAATACAGTGTTTCTTCAGTTGTTGACCTAAACGAGTGCTAATTAGCGCGTGTAAAGTTGTATTTTAGTGGTACATTCGGTACTAATGTAAATGCACTGATACAAAAGTAAATAAATAAATAGAACAAAATTACCTTTCCCCAGCCAGCTTGACAACAAATGCAGAATGGCTTTGCAAGAGTCAGAAATGATTTATCTGGCCCCCCACTTCTTTGTCGGCATGGTTTTTGTTGAGTCAGAAGAAACCATCTGCTGCCTGGTGATAATGGGCGAGCAGGGAGGAGGGGACTGGAAATAGGCAGTACAAATAAAATTGGGAGAGAAAATGGCTGGCTCTGACCCAGTACATGCAGTACCTTCCTGTCTACCTGCAACAAGAATGCCGTCTTAATAAACACCCTGTCTGGTTTTGTGTGTGTGTGTGCATACAGGCTGGCGTTTACAGAGTGTGTGCCGTGTGTACGCTCTGTCTAACCTTGATCGAGCTGATGTTCTGTCAGTCTGTCGCTTGTTCTGCAGCAATGAAACCAGTGGGTTGACTCAGGAAGAGCCTTGTTTTGTGTGTTTTCAGGTAAATTGGTGGGAGTATTAATGAGAAAATATTGGGAATCAGGTGTAAAAAGAAAGCAAGAGCCACCACCGCGACTTAATGAACAGTCGCTTGTATGGAAGGGGAGGTTAAAAAAACATGTCTGGAGAGCGCCGCGGCCAGAATCCACAGAGCGGAGGAGGAAAAAATGCTCATTAAAACAAATAGTGGGCTTTAGAAACCTTGAAAACGGTCAGAGTTTTGACTCCTGGAGTCTCCGGAGCTCTCCGATGAAATTGAGCGCTCGGGGCCTTCTCTGAGTAAACCGGTTCAGTTTTGTCTCGTCTGAAACCGACAGGCTGAGCCGCACGAAAAGAGCTGACAGCCCATCTCCCACCTGAACCGGGCTTCACTCTTTCACTCCATCACTTTGTTTTCTACTTTGCCTTGAGTTGTTTCATTTTGCTGCCCCCTCCGACCCCCGCCCTCTTGCCCTGTCAAACACGTTTCATCATAGATTTAGCGCTTGTTGTATTGACACTTGCCAAAATGTTGGTTCTTTCTTACAAGGAGGCTGAGTGACGGGGTTAATGCTCTTTAATTGTTACTGACCTCGAGATAAATCCATCTTTGAGTAGGATCCTAATCTGGAATGTGGTCCGTTTTTATATGTAAAGCCCCCCCCCACCCGAACCAGATCGATGGCATCGCATTTTTGTCACAGCTCAGTCGGCCCCGCGCTCCGTCGGGGGAATGTTGGAATGCACGGCGGTGTGCCTGATGAAGCAGAGGCCGGGTGGAGGGGGATAATGAAATTGAGGGATTGGGGGGATCGGGCAGGAAGGATGCAGTGGGCGGGGGCTCAGTGACCAGGT
Source organism: Takifugu rubripes (assembly GCF_901000725.2). Classification (NCBI taxonomy): domain Eukaryota; kingdom Metazoa; phylum Chordata; class Actinopteri; order Tetraodontiformes; family Tetraodontidae; genus Takifugu; species Takifugu rubripes. Next base: position 5,790,705 of record NC_042300.1, on the reverse strand, counting down.
CTTTTCTATTAACTGTGGGGGCTGGCTGGGGTGAGCGGAGAATCAGGCTGGACTCTGCCCTCAGCCTGCCCGGCTGTCAGAGCAGGCGTCCAAACGGCTGATGGGGAGAGGCCAGCGTTGCTTCAAGGTCCAGTGGTGATTGACCCTGTGTTTTCATCAGCCTGGGCTCCTCTGATAACATTTCTTGCTCTCTTATCAGCTCAAAATATTGGAGATGTGAGCGCGCAGAAGGGTGTAGAATTCATGTTTCGGTCTGGCACTGTTGGATTGTTGCTCCACACTCAGAAAGCTTTTCATTCACTTATTTCAAGAGGTTTACAGCCACTCCGTAAAAAAATTCTTCTTATTCTGTTGTGTTTGGAATTCTATTATCTCACTTGACTGAACACAGCATTTAATTTATTGCAGAATTAATATGCCTGTACTAGTTCTCATAGGAAAAGATCCAAATTTGAATATAGTCCACACAAGAAATTTGATTGTTGTTAGTGTATCCAAGGAGAAACATTGGGCTTGCTACAAGAGACTCTTGAGACTGTAATGGACTTTTTCTTTCCCTCTGTTCCTTGAATATAGGCTGTAATCAGCACTCGCTAGCAGCTAATTGTACGCCACGGTCAATAATAATAAAAAAAAGTCCCTTTAATGGTAATATTTTGATTTATGTTCAAAAGCTTAAAAAAATACAGCCACGTATGTGATCTTGAAAAGTTTAAGCTAAATCACCAGGGATCTATTTGTTGTGCTAAGCGTTGGTTGTTCGTTTTCCTGTGCTCTAATTGGTTTGTTTGTCACCCTGCAGGTCTCCGGAGACAGCCAGAGCTCAGGTCTGCTCCTGGCTCCAGGGGTGAGGTGGGGCCAGACACCCATTAACCAGCTCACACCCTGGGACACCGATGAACCCCCTGCCAAACAGCATCGGGACGGCGAACCCGGCGGTAATGGGCCTCAGACGCACGCAGCATGTACTTACGTATAAGATGGCAGCCTGAGTGCATCCAGTAATGCAAAGCTGACATCACTGGGAGGCTAGTTTACAGCACGTCTGCATACGGCCGCTTATATGCTGCACCGCCAATGACCCCCACGCTAATGAGGGTGACTCGGTCTCATGCTCCACCAACCTATTCCCTCCACTTGAATATATACACATACATTCACAGTCATGCATAGTCAAGAACCTCTGTCGTTTTATACACTGGCTTCATTATACTTACAATTCTTAATATGTCAGCACATCACATAAAAGTGAAAACCGCACGGCCACCATCAGAGACTCCAGTCTCCCACTTTATTGCTCCGTTCTCATTTTATTGCCCTTCTTATTGCATCACTGTGTGAAGCTGATTTAATCTAAATTAAACTTTTGTTGTGAACCTAAAAGTCCTTCAAATGATCTCCACCAGGTGTAATTTAGACCACAACCTTATTCTGTCCACGCCCCCTCCTTTTTTTAATACGGAGCAGGGTTGGCGCTCCAGACATGAGTTAGGCCAATATTGAACAATTTAACTCTTATTGTAATGAACTCATTTAGAATGGCTCTGCCCCAGAGCAGTTCATTTCCTCCCATTGCTCCGCTGGCCCCTGCCCATCCCAAATGTCTTTCATTTGGGAAGAATACCCACACGGAGTTTTAGTTTTCTCTGTACAAATAACAGAAACACAACAATCTGACAGTGCTTCCAACAGGGCTCTATTCCTGCTTGCCTTGTAATTAAATTTACATAAATGTTGCATAGATTTGTGGATTGCTGAAATATTAAACAGCCTGATCAGCTGTTAGCGGAGCAAAAATCATTCAAGGAGATTTAAAGATGCAAAGATGTTATTGCGCCCCCCCCCCTGCTGTTTGGCCAGACCCCCTGCTGTGCACTGAAAGTCTGGCTGAATTGGCCATGAAGTTCTGGAAGTCTTATATTGTGTGTAGCTGAACAAGACTTTGCGCCCCCCCCCCCCCCCCCACACACACACACGCACACACACGCACACACACACACACACACACACACACACACACACACACACACACACACACACACAGAGCTCTCACAGCAGCTCCAACACCCACGCTGCAGCTCGGAGAGTGAGACGTCACCGACCTCGCACGCTGTCACATATGACACTCCACTCAGAGAAAAAGGCCCGCATATTGATCCGCGTGCGTGCGCTATTCCAAACTGTGACTGGCGTTTGCAATGGCGCCAGCTCCTCTCCACACTTCACTGAACTGTGTTGCCAGAAAGTTCTCTGCCAGTCGTGCCAGAATTAATCAACGGGCTCCTTTAACAAAAACCACACTGTTGGATCTCTTAAAGAAAGTTTGTCTTTGAAAAGCAAACTTTCCCCAAGTTTCTTTGTACAAAAATAGTTCTGTTTTTATTACCGCTCTTTGCACAAGGCAAATTGTGGCATAAATAAAGAGGAGAGCGGCGGCTCTCATAATGGCATAGCTCAATGTCAACGCTGAAGGAGGAGCATTGTTTCTGCCAAATTACTTACCTCTCATCACAATGCCTATTTTGAAATGTTTTGAATGAGCTTTGACCTAATATAACACCGTTTTTTAGAAGACATTCCAAAAATAAGGCTGTTTGTGCACTGAATCTATGTGACATCAGACAGTTTTCCCATGTTTTGCTTTTTATTAGGCAAAAAAAATGTTCCAAAAGACTCACAAAGTATGTGTGCGTGTTTTATTTTCCTTAAAAAAACCTTGAAACTTTTAGCTTGTGGAATGCTAATCCTTTCAGTTTAAAATGATAAATCAAGATGAGCTACAAAAGAAAGGAAGTGCAGTGCAGTCCAGATGAGCTCAATGACATGTGAATAATGGAGGAACAAGCCCCTGCTTTGGAGTCCTTCATTCCTCTTTCCTTTCTTCCCTCCGTTTTTATCTCAGCCTCCCTCTCCATCACTCTCCAGGCAGACTATTTTATCAGGAAGGCTAGTATCATGAATAATGTGAGCTTCCTTTCTTCTTTTTTTCTTGAGCTTTTTGCACACTGTGATTTAGCCTTTGGCCCTGTGACAGACTGGTGGCTATTTTTGGAGCTCGGACCACGGCGGGAAGAATGAGGGATGGGAGAGTGGGATCGAATAAGCGAGGGAGGGAAGCACAAAGGCAAAATATGATGCCACCTTCCCACCACAGACTCAGCCACCAAATCCCTGTAGAGGCAAAATGATTTGCTCTTAAAGCCAGGCTTTCTCCATATATTCACTCTAAATATAATGTTCTTATTAAATGGTAATCTGAATAAATCTGAAGTCACAAGTGATCTAAAAACCTGAGAAATGGAGGGAATCTATTTCCTCGCACTGCCTTCCTTCTTTTGATATGATCATCTAGTTCTAGACTTAAAAAGTGGTTTCAAATGAACCTTCTGGAAGAACTCGGTTATAGAAGTAACGTTTTTTTTTTTTTTACTATGATAATCTGAATTTGGTGCATGTTTTTGTGTGCTTATAGGTCCGACATGGGCTGCAACGGTGAGCCAGCCCAGCCTCATGCCACATACCTACGCCCTGCAGCCGCCCTCTTACAACCACAGCGTGACTGCACAGTCCCCGATCATAGGAGTGACCCCCTCCATCCAAACACCTGTGCCCCCACAGCACCCTCTCATGACCGCCCACTTCCAGCTGACGCCTCAGTCGACGCAGCAGGCCCCCTCTCTGGTGCTCAGCTTGCCGAGCCAGCCTCCGTACCCCTCTGCTCAGCCCACAGTGGCGCCATCTGCCCTCACTGCCCAAGCCAACCAGGTGGTTCATCCAAACCCTCACAGCGTGATGGGGAACGGCCACTTAGCCTCTCACCCGGGCCTCATCCAGCCTCCTGCCTTGCCTCTGACTAACGGACAGGTAGCCGTGGCGGCAACGGTAGCGGCGCAAGGCCAGCCCACGACGGCGGACAATCACGAGTCTCTCAATGGCCTGCAGATGCTGCGGACGGTGGGGATGGGGAAGTACAAGTTCAGCGACCCCGGACACCCGAAAGGTAAGCGCGCTCACTCTCCGCTGATGGAGCCAGCGCAGGTGGAGCTTTTAGTGTATTATGGATTCACTTTTTTTCTCCCCCCAATCGTGAAATCCATCACATGTAAATTTGAAAGTCAGAGCTACTTAACTGGCAATTTATACACAGAAATGGAAGCTGGAGGGACAATGAGTCCATCTAAAAGGCACCGAGCTCTCTGTTCCCCGTGACCTGCGCCCATCAATTCGACTCAGTTCAGTTTGTCCAAAACAAGGCTGCAACAACAAAAAAACAAGATAAAATAAAACTTGCAACTCCAACTCTCTTCTCGGCTGTCTGCAAAGATGTTCACAGACGATGTCTGTGTTTGAGCGCCATAAATTAGTGTTTGCTTTAACCTTGGGGTTTATGACGCAGGGCGCTGGAAACAGATGTTCACAATTCCCTGACCAATTTTCACATTTAATGAAGCTTTTAATTTAGGTTTAGATTGTTTTCTTATTCCCGGCTCATTGTGATCAATAAGAATGGTGCAAATGAACTTGGAGATGGCAAAAAAGCAATTATTTTGCCTGCTGTCTGCGATACATTGAAATGAGACTGCAGGTAGAATTGGAAATGGATAATTAGATGTGCTTGTCGGCAAAGTCCCTGAATGAATTTGAGCTTCTATGCTCCTCTGTTGAATAGCCTGTCATGATCCATTAGCCATGTACATGTCAAAACCTACTGACTTTCTCTAACAGGCCAAAGAATCTAGAATTTAATTGGAATTCCAGAACACGGATCCAAGCGATGAAAGAAAACACTGTCGGTTTGTTGCGGCGCCGCAGAAGAAACGGTGTTTCTGTATTTCATGTTATGCCAAAGTTATTGGATCAGATTCTATCAGCACAGCTTGATGGCGGCTGTATTTCTATGTCGAAGTTTGCAGTTTTTCAGCAGTATACATAGTTAATGCCTTGCAGAGGCCCCTGTGAAGGACATTCTCCAGGCAGAGGCACTTATATCTCTTCATATCTGCAGCGTTCCATCCTTGTTAGCTACAGGAATCAAACATTATAATAGCATAGCATCTAACAATGATAGCATGATTAATAACCACTGAGCAGTGAAAATCAGTGACCACTTAGCTCGGCTGCTATAATCGCATCATCGCCAGCCTCGCTAACCTGACCCTCACTCCTGCCCCTTTGCTGTCGCCGCTTCTTTCCTTTTGTTATCTCTCTTGTCACTTCCTGTCGCTTTCTCCTCTCCTCCTGCTGTCTCGCTCAGTCCAAGAGGTCACAAAATAACCTCGCTTCCACACACCGCGCGCGAGCTGTTTGAAATCAGTTAGCCCAGTATATAGATGATGCAGACATCTCTGCTCTGTAAACGCATCGAGGGAAATTATGGAAATTTATGCTGAACTTACCTGAAAAACACCCACGCAACCCCAAACGTGAAACTGTACTTTTTAACCAGTGCTGTTGCAAAAAGAAAAACTCTTACACGTGGAAAGTATCCATTAGTTTCATACGGAATTAAAGGTCGAAGGGTAAATTGATGGGAAAACCAAGCCCGCGCGGCTGCGCTACAAAGGGATGAAACAACATATCCCTGCAAATTCAATTTAAGTTATGAGCACTATACGCTAATGCCGAGCCGCAGTGGAGGAATCCCAATCACGCGTCCAACGTTAGAGGGTTGTCTGAAGTGATTATTGGACAAACCGTTTAAATGCTAAAGCCAGTGCTTAAGTGTCTGTGTGGCTGCATTCTAAAGAGCCTCAGCCCCCAAACACGAGGGGAGGAAGCGCTGATTTGTGGAGAAGCCTTTGTGGCTTTTTGATGGCGAAGGCCCCAATCTTCGCGGGGCCGACGGAGCTCTCCGTCCTTAATCCAGCCGCACGGGCCGGCGTGCGCGCGCGTGTCCGTGCGTGGGTGTGACTCTATGGATGTTTTGTCAGATGTCAGCCCCACAGCCTTAAAGCCAAACAGCACAGTGACAGAAATCACACTCCGTGTTTGATTTGGCTCTGCCTTCAAAGGGAGCAATTTGTCTCCGCTCTGCATCAGTGGGCACATCAACAACTGCTCTCTCTCTTACTCACACACACACACGCACACACACACACACACGCTCTCTGCTATCTATATGTATCTGTTTTCTGTGTATGGGATGTGTGTTCGGTGCCTGTGTCCGTGTGCACAGGGCGGCTTTAACCCGATCACCTGCTGAGACGTGCCAACCGCCAGGCTGTGATCTGCCCGCCTGGTTCCTCCGTCCACAGCAGGACGGTTCATAATACCTGCACATCTAAGCGCCGAAATCGTACTCCATCTTCTCGGACTGCTGTTAATTTCCTTCACGCCCGCCCACGCCGTCCTTTTTAATCATCTCCCGTTTCTCAGATGCAAATACAAAAACAACGTCGCTCCAAACCTTCCTACACGCCGGCTTATCTGCTCGCATCTGCAGGAGCCACGGCACTCACCGTTGTCGACGCATTACTGCGGATTGTTGAAGGGCAGGACGAGCAAGGAAAGTAATAGGGCCATGTAAGTGAAGGTGCTTAGAGAAGTAGCTATCAATACAAAGAGAGGATGGAGATGAGAAAGAGGGAGATGCTGAGAGCCGAGTCGGTGTGTGTCTATTGACCACACAATTAAAATCGATGGCTGCCGTGATGAATATCAGCCTGGCATAGCTAGTGCTGAGCTCGGGAGGCGCGGCCCTGCTCGCAGTGAACACAATTAAGCAGCTCTGGCTCGTAAAGCGTAACACCGTGTCGCCTGTGCAGCCCGTATTTTCAGCTTTATTTGTTTTCCCGGTTAGATTGTTGAGCGGGGTCCCTCCGCCTGGTAACAGGTTGTGTTTTAGCGCGGTACAAACGCACACAAGTGTGCCCAGAAGATCATATGTGTGGACTCACATGAGCGCAAACACACCACCAGAGGCGCGCACGTGTCCGGCTAGAACTGGGGAAGTTCATCTTCCAGTCAGAACACATCAGCCATCATCTGGGGACCGCGCGGCTCCGGAGCTGCTAGTGAATGCAATTAAGATGCCTCACTGAGTTAAAATCCATGTTTTCCTGTGGGGAGCGCAGCACAGCCTCACTTTCAGGACCGCTTCACCTTCCCTCTGCTGCCGCCACCATTTCATCAGCTTTATTTGCCTTATTCTTTAACTTCGGCTCTGGTGAATTTGAAATATTTGTTCTAGTTCGGGACCAAACCTCAGCGTCCTCTCGACCCTTTCTTCTCAACAACATCATCACAAAATAAGGAGACCATACATTTCTAAATTTACTGTTTTCTAGGCCAAACTGTGGGTGTCGGGACCGCATAGTAGAGGCTCTCATTAAAGGCTATTTTTGAATCGATATGCAGTTTTATTGGGTCATTTTGCCTCGTTACTGCTTTATTATGTACCCAGATCTGATAATGATGTTTCAGGATATGGTGTACAGTTCACCTCAGACTGGAATAGCTGCAGTTATTAAATAGACATAAAGCATAGAGTGTTATTAATGATGCATAAATATTCATTTGGATTTAACCCTGAGATTATACTGTGAGCAGCACAGGACATCCAAAGGAATGGAAACACAACCCGTTTGTGATGCCGAAACTAAGACCATTAATCACAGTTGGCACGTTCATTAAGCCCTTTTCTTTTTTCTTCCCACTTTGCCTTATTGTTTCCTGAGCGCAGATATGACTACTGTAATTCAGACTCGACTGCTGTTGTGCTTTCTTTGCTTTCTTTTGGGAGGTAAAAACGCTAAATTCTCAATATGCTGACTGGGATCAGGGCCTGCAGAATGAGCGTCGGTAAATGAATTAAAGCCGCTGCCGTGTTGTGCTGGGCGATTATCTTAAAGCCATCTACATCAGGATTAGCTAGAGCCGAGCCAGGGTTATGATTCCAAAACAGGCTTAGCTTGAAATATGAAATGCAGGGATTTTCATTGCAAAGGTTTTTATTTTATTTTGGGGGGGGGGGGGGGGTTTGCTCTCTTTTTTTTTTTTTACTCAGAGTAGTTCTGTTGGAAGCGGATGGAAGTGGAAGATTATTAATGAAGTTTGAACTTATTGCAGTAGGAGTAGACCAAGTATGTGCAGGTGATTCTCTTGTAAGCCTGTAGCATGTAGCATAGCAGCTGCTTGATGTTGTCCTATTTGCGTTGCACAGGATGACTTCTATTGAGACGTCTACAGATTCGAGTACAGCTCGAGCTCTCAGGGGACAAGAAAATGAAGGGGGGAGGAGAACGAGGCGTATAACAACAGTGTGTCATAAGCTGAGGGGAAAAAAGCTCACCCCGGTTCTTTATCTCCCTCGTTATGGTATTTTAAAGGATAGAAGCCCCGCCAGGAGCCCCATACGTTCTCTCCCCCCGCAGTTAATACAGAGACGCTGGCTAGCTCATTAAGATTGATCATTCCTCATCCACCTCCTCCATGCACAATGTGGCACCGGCTTCATTAATCACCAAGATTTTCTGAGATAGAGCTCAGCCAGCCAGAGTCGCAGGACCTGGAGCCTGACAGCCCGGCTCCCACGTGCATAATCACAGATGCGCTGCTGCTGAAGAGCAGCCGCCCGGCTCCCTGCCACACTGGAGGGGGCAGTGTATCTACTCCTTTCTCCTCCTCTTCCTCCTCCATCCCTCCTTTCCCACTTGTCGTCTTCACTGCAATTGTCTGTTTGCTTCACTCAGCCTCCGCTGTCAGCTTTATTCCTCCCATACTGCTGCCTCTCAGCATCTTCTCCAGCCGTCAGCTCCGGCTCCCACCTGCTCCCCGTGCCCACTTATAACCCCTTCCTCCCCCCCAATTCCTCCTCTCTTCTTGACTTTGCCTCACCTCCCTTTTCTCCCCGGACTCATGTCCTGGGTACACACAGCATCTGTGTTTAAACTCTTGTTTTTATAAAGTTTTCTTCTCTCTGATGCCGTTTTTTTTTTCCCTTAAAACCTCCGGCTTAACAGTGTGGACATAAAAGAAAGAACTATATTTTGAACCTTTTGAGTAAAACTGAAAAATTCTGAGGCAGTAGAGAGGAAATAAGTACTTAGGTAGAGTAATTATTGAGTGTAGGTGGTGTGGTGTTAAGTTGGTTGATTAAATAACAGATGTTTGATTTGATTTCCAAAGTTAGATTTATGAAAATAATTTTAAGCAAGCTGGAGGGATTGACCAGAGTGGAATCAAATAATAGGAGTGAACTCGGGGGACATTTGGGAACTCGCCACCTTTATGTGAAGCTAATGAATTATATAGATCTGGGTGTTAAGTTTTTCATGGCGAGCAAAGACACTGCGGTGTTACTCAAATTATAATCTTGGTTTGACATGTGGGTTTATGCTAATATTTTAATCAATACTACTTTGTAAAATATTCAGAACTCATGCTAAAGGTATTTATCCTTGACACTGCAAATAAAAATTAATTATATCAAGTAAAATAGTTTTGTCTTTAGATTTTACTCTAGTTTTCAGTAGATTTCGCCCTAATTTTTCATTTATATCTACTATTCCATCACCGCTGTACTTTAACTACATGTGGGGGCTCGTGTGTTAGTTCAGAAGGCGCGATGATTTAAATAAATAACGCCCAATATTAACATTGCTCGACTGCACTATGCAATATTTGAGTAATTGTACTCCTGCTGCATTTATCTTCTAATGTAGTCTGCCTGGGATTATAGACTACGCACACACACATGCAGCGTAAGTGATTTCTAGAGTTGTGATAGAGTGCGACATTGCATCACTCGCAGCCATTAAAAAGCATTCACTATTTGGGAGACGGGACAAGCACCATTTGCTGGTATGAAACATCTCCTGCCTTCAGTTGTGCTGCCGCAGATTAATTTTGCTGTAAAGTCGTGTCAAAGTGAATGGAGGTTATCCAGCAAGTGGCTCTGAATCTCAAGCAGCGCATGTCATATCTGATACGACAGGATTAATTGGCACGAGTCAGATGTCGATGTTTTATTCCGCACATCGCGCCATGAAAAAGGCAGTAATGCATTATCAATGAAGTCGAGTGTAACCCAGCAGATGTTACCAGGAAGCCGGTCGATACTGGAAGTTTTTTTACTAATGAGAAGACGTAATTGCAGCAGGGAGAGAGCTCGACATCCAAAACAGGAGCAGATGTTCTGGAGTTTTTGCTAACATCTTGGTAAAAACTGCAGAAGTTCATCGCCATCAGCTCGCTCGTGCTTCCTGCTGTGCTCACATTTGTGAGCGAATAGTCCCACTTTTTTTTGTGTGTGTTTTTCCTAAAGAGCCTAAAAATGCAGGCACAACATCTAATAAATATTAATGGACCATACATTATCCAGAATGTGCCCCTTCCTTTGGCTAATTATCCTGCTAACTTTGAGCAGCACAACAGGCTTTGGGTGTGAAGATAAGATGCCTTTTTTCCTGACTTAGACAAATGACACTGGTCTGAATTCCGATCAGAAAATCTTTGCAGGCTAGCGGTGTGCCGCGTAAATGTATTCCTTCGCTGTAAGATGGAAAACAATGATGCTGAAAACAGCAATATGCTCTTGCCCGATTAAATTTGCGAAATGTGTTTTGTTGCTAGAGGCTAAAGCTCTGAATTATAGTGTTGATTATTATCATCCTGCAGCATCAGTGTACCAAGTCACTCCTCACCGATACACATATTGTTTAATTATATCATGCGGCTGGCTGGAAAGTGGGATAAAATCATTACGTGAAAGAGTAAAGCTCCAATTGCAACTTTCAGAAAAGGTGGGCCTTGAGGCGCCCAATCCAGCACACTAACGGACCAGCAGCAGCTCCCACTAGATTAATGTAGCCGCCATCTTTGCAGCCGCAGAAATAAGCCTCAAAAAGACCCCCACGACTCTGGAAGCTCTGCTCAGGTGTGCAGTGGTCTGAGAAGCTTCCCCACGCACCACCTAACCTCTGCCGCTAACCTTTCTGCTTGGGCTGCTGCCACATTCCAAAAGTTGCCCAGTAAACACGGTGTCTTCAGGGCGAGCCGTGACATTTCTCTCCAGCCGCTCTGTTGACGTGGACGTTTCGGTTTTCCCTCTTCCTCCACGTCGCTTTTCTTGCTGCGAGCAGAGGCGAGCGTCACCCACGTGCGCAGCTCGCGAGAATGGGACGCAAACCAAAGTCGTAAACACGGTCGAGGCGTGAAACAGGCCGGGCAGCATATCTACATTCTCTCACACATACGCTGGCATCTGCGCTCGGCCACAGCTATGTGCGTGGTTTTTAAATGTGAAGGGTAGCAGCGGGCTTAGCCAGACCTGCTGGTGTCTTCAGAAGAGGAGAAGAACTCCTTAACTTTTAGAGAAGTGAAGGGAATTCTGAGCCATAATTTCCTTTGTACGGACCTGTAAGTCCATCTTAAAAGCTGCTGTGTCGACATTCAGGCATTTCCAGGCAGAGCTTTTTTGTATTTTTGGCGAATGGGCTCCAGAAGAGCTGCAGCAGCTCAATGTCATCCTGCGTAACAACAGCAGGAATTCAAGTCTGAAACAAAAACAAAAACTTTGATCACTGAGAGCCTCTTTGTCAACCTGCACGGGTGTTTTAAAGGGCTCCAAAATAAAGGAATGCTCAGTCAAAGCACTTTTTATGCAAAAGCTTTTTTTCCTGGGAACCTTGAAGCAAAACTGTTTTGTCACAGCTCTAAAGTTAACTATGCTGCAGAAAGAGTACAAAATTCCGATATCACATAATTAAACACTAATCCTTTGCACTAAAAAGTGTAATTATTTTAGCTTTATCACGTCTGGACTATTGCTCTAATCGTTATGAAGTCGACTGGCTTTGCTCATTAAATGTCCGGGTCTTTTTCTTGGAAGCTGCAAACGTGACCACATCAACACGTGTTTTTAGCTGAAGGTACAAAGTTGTAAAAGATGTACGCGTCCACGTATTTATGAAAAAAGAGAGATATCATAATCCAGCCAAGTGGTAAACATGGTGAGCGAGAATGGAGTTTCCACTAATGTTGCCATTTACATGCAGCTGCGCATCCTCCAATTAATGTAATGACGCACGTCCTTTTTAAGCACCGTGGAGGAATCACTTCTTTCTCAAACTGTGCTAATCGCTTTTGTGTACCGCACCGTTGTTGTCGCCCTTCTGCCAGCGGCCTTTTTTCAGGAGGTTATGTGTTGTTAACCACAAAAGCCCCCAGCTGAGTCATCGTTCTGTACAGAAAATGCTCCTGGAAAGGATTAATAATTGGAGAATTCTCCATTTTAGAGGCCTCATTAGCAACCGGCTCATTTTTATTAAGCGACCTATATCACAATCACAATACTGCCCTATTTAAAATGACGGGGCAGCGATGGCTGGTGATGTAAACGGCCATCTTTCGGGTGAATGTACGTGCTTGAGATAGCAGCAGCTTGACCAAACCATGCACAAAAACCCCAGAATAAAAAAAAAAAGGACCTGAATGTGTCTGCACTCGCCGGACCCTCGAGTGGAATTGAGAGGCGCACTCAACCTTCTCAAGGTGAATGGAGGATAAAACATTGTTTATGCATATGTTTGCTCTGAAAGGCTGCGATGTGCAGCAGACGTGCGTCCAGATGATTCATTTCACTCAATTAGCCCTCTTTTTCCATCAGGATTGATAACGTGGCTCCAGCAGAACTCTTGTCCTTGCAGTAATTCACATGAAACAGTAACTTGGCAATTTAATTAAAAAGGAAGATGGAGAAGTGTTGCGCACCCACTCTGTTCTAATGAAACCCCCCCCCCCTCGGCAAGCATACAGTATGTTATCAGCACAAGCCAGTGACTCCAACATTGTTATTGGGATCATTCCATTATGACATTGTCTTACTTAAAGTCTGATGCGTGTTTGCACATGCACGCCCACACGTGCATCTCCCTGCATAAACGCCGGCGTGTTTCTGCACAAATGACATTGTTATTAGTCACGGGGTGGATAAATGACTTAACCCTGGGCTGAGCTTGACAATGACGTCCTCCATTAATGCTGAAGCAGAATGATTGCTAATCTGTCGGGGGCTAGCCTAGTTCACGTGGCTCCCAGTTTTTGTTTAAATGAAAAAATAATTCAAATGCATGTTGGCGTAATGCCTCTTTGGCACAATGACAGAAAAGCCGATCCACATTCTGAGGCTTAAGCTCAGCCTGAGTAATAAAAAAAGTGCATTTTTATGCATGCTCGCCTTTAATAGTTGGAGCTCCCCACAGGAATTATATTTTCAGTCTCATCGGAGCAACTTGCAGTAGGATGTGCTCGTAGCCTCCATAAGAAAGAGTTCGGATGTTATGTGATTTTTAAATATCTGCTGAATTGGGTTAGTTTATTAATGATTTCCAATGGTTACAACACTGAATTTGCACAATCGGCACAAAATCAAATGGACAAGCAGGCTGCAGAATTCTGCTCAGAGGTGTCGCGCCAACAGTCTTGCTGGCGTTGATCGCTGTCGTAATTCTCTGTCAGTTAACCAGCCATGCAGCCTTCATTTAGTAATTAATTTATGTTTAATCGGGTAATGAAGAAGTGCATCTCATCAGCCTGTATTTCTGCCCAAGTCATTTCCTTATAGGACTTTCTTTTAAGATTCTTATGGAGAAATGACTGAGACAGGTCAAAATCGGACAAAACGGGTCAAATTTGCCCAAGAGCAAGCCCTCCTTTTTAAAGAAAAGAGGAAAAAACAGTTTTTCTGGCTTTAAGGGGCCCTCTGTGTTGTGGCTCCCTCGATTTAAGTGAACTCTCCCTATTTTCGAGAAGCTCGGATTATATTAGCAGAATGGTGGAACGTTCCATGATACTTTTATGAGGTGTCAAGTCAAGGTCAAGTTTGCAGACAGATGCAGAACGTGGATCGCCCTGAGCTGCTTCACACTGAGGTGGCTGTTTCCATCTGTGTGTCTCCGAGAGCTTGAATGGGCCTCTTATTCCAGTGGAAACCTGCAGGAGTGGTGAGGGAATGGAGTCGTTCCCGATCGTCACATAATTGTCCTGCGCTGTAGTTAACACATTCCTGGAGGTTTAAAGACAGACAGTGTGGCAAAGAGCCCCCCCCCCCATCCTCCCACACACACACTCACGCACGTACACACACACGCACGACCAATGTCCCTCATCAGTACAACTAGACTCTCCTCGGTACATCCCAATTAAAACGTGAAAATCCCGTCTTGGCCATACATTTTAATTGGAAATAAACACAGGCTGTGTGATTTGATAGCAAGAATAACCTTGAAAATCACTTGAATTTCTTTCAGAACTTCTGTTCCAGTTCTTCTTGGGGTCTAGGTTTATTCCTGCGGTGTGTCTGATGTGGGTTAGCCCGCTCGCTCTACATTTGCCGCTACTGTTTTATTATTGTTGTCACTTACGTGGAGAAAGTGGAAAAAAGAGCTACAAAATCCTTCTCCCCTTCCGTGGTGTTCTAAATTTCCCTATAGTTGGCATATACACAGTACTTACACTATTACTATATTATTATGACTTTTATGATTAGTAGTAGTTGATCAATTATTTTTAGTATAATAAATATGCAAATTGAAACATAACTTTAGTTTCAGGTTTGTAGGACTCCTGTGTTTGACAGCTCAGGAATAATAACTGGGTAATAAATATATTTATTTCTCTCCCTACAAAAATAGCAATCCAAGGCTCTTAGAGCTCTCCTGTCACAAATAGAAAGTGTAACCTCTTGTGAAGTTTAACCAGACTGACTCGTAACCTCCAGTTTGTGCTTCCATTATTGGTCTATTTCTGCTTGAAAACGGGTTGAGATTTTGACATGTTGCCGCCGATGTATGAAGCGGCGTGCATGTGTTTAGAACACCGGCTGTCTCCCATCTCCGCCTTGATAACGAGGAGCAGAGGACCAGCCGGAGACCAGAACACTCCACCACCACCTCCTCCTCCTCCTCCTCCTCCTCTTCATAGAGGCCATTCATGACAGAGGCAGGAGAACACTCCGATGCTCCCAGGGCTGCGTTTGTGAGCATTGCTGTACAGCACCATTCACACACACACACACACACACGCACGCTGACCTGCACTTTAGAGATATATGTGGACGTCCTACTGGTAGAAAAACAGCAGAGGAGGGATTTTTTTGTCACTCCTTGTCTTTAATTGTGGCCCATCTGGGAGAGACAACAAAGGCCCAGCCGGCCTCTTCGAGGGGCACAGGTTCTACACTTTGTCCCAGCCCCTTTTTCTTATCCTCTCTTTGAGGCCCCCCCATCACAGCTCAGACTGGGCACTTTGACAGCCGTGCTCGGAGCAAAGAGCAGACAAAAATAAGCTTCCTCATCATGGACTATTCTACGAGGCTGGATGGTGCCGCCGCGCTCTCACAGAGCGAAATCAGGACAGCTCGGGATTGAAGCGGTCTGGAGGATTTGTGACGCGTGGCGCGCGCTGATTTGCTGGGAGGGAGCAGCGACGGTAAAGGCGGCTCCAGAGATGAATGTGGCGGTGATTGTTGGAGGTATGTTCTGAGAGGCCGTTCAGAGTAATTAGGCCCTGAAAGAGCCGGAGCGGCGGCGCTTTTATCTGCGGAAAGCATCGTTTGTGCAGACGATGGCATCCAGATGAGTGTTCTGATAGTGTTCACGGCATTTCGCAGCTGATAAAACTTGACATTTAGCCACAAGGGCTTTTGAACTGAACTGACCTGAAATGAAGATGGAGATGTTAAAACTCAAATCTGCTTGCAAGAAGGTGGCTGCGTCCTCGTCCCCTCTCGGGCTGATAAACATCAATAAATAATGGATCTGTAATTAGTGCAATAGGCCTCAACTGAGTTTTTGGTGTTTTATGTACCTGTATTTGTGTGTCAAGGTTTAAATATAAAATATCCCTGACAAATAATCTCTGGTACTTTTGGGGGATCGGTGATATAAAAGCTAGAAAATATATTTTCCGTACAATATCAAATAATAGAAAATTCTGGGAAAAAAGTTTTGGTAATGTGACTATTGCATTATTCAGTTTATTAAAGTGCACTTTTTTCACTTGGAGAAAAGGACACAATTGTATTTACCTGCGAACAGAAACTTTATGTTGATGTAATAAAGGAAGCTGAAGGGTTTCACCTGCTGAGGGAGTGAAAGTGTAACTGAATAAGGGGTTTGTAAATAGTTTTTAAAGAATGCATTTTTCCCCTTCTCTTGGTTGATACAGTAACACAAGATCCATCATCCACCCATCCATCCGTCCATCATCCATCCATCCATCCATCCATCCACCCACCCACCCAATCACCCATCCATCCATCCATCCATCCATCCATCCATCCATCCATCCATCCATCCATCCATCCATCCATCCATCCATCCATTCAACTTTGACCTCTTCTGGAAACTAAGATGTTCCCTTGAGTTTCAGCTGAGCATTAAATCAGCCAGTGAAGGGAAGTTGTTTTCTTACAAATGAGGAAAAAAAGGCAGATTTGATTGCTTTTCCTTTTTCTTTTCTTGACTTTGGAGGGTTCCAAATAGAAATCTGAGGTGTTTCGTTGAAAACTAGATTTAAGCTGAATTATTATGAAAGGATTTATTGGTTTTGTCACACAATCTTTTTTGCTCTCTGTTGGGGAAATAGTTTGTTTCCATGGTTTGTTTCCTCTTTTCAAACAGTTCTTGTTTTCCTGCAGTAATAATCAAAATGCTCAGTAATTTTCAAATATATAAATAATGCCACATTAAAGAAACACTTTTTTTTAAATGTAATTTTGGTTTGTAAATTTGTGAATTGAAAATCATGTATTTGATGGCAATGATGATTACATACATTCTAAAGAGAATTACAAACTCATTTTAATTTAAAGAAAGATTTATTTTGAAAAATGATAGATTTCTTTTGAAGCACCAAAAAAATGACAAAATGAAATTTTAATTCTTTTCTAATTCTAATTCAAATACAGAAAGAACTGGCATAAAAAAAATCTGAAACGCCTAAAAAAATTAAATAAATCCTCATATAGACAAAAAGGAAATCCTGCTTCATCGAAATAAAGTGTTGAATGTAATTTTGGGTCGTACAGATTTAAACAATTTAGGATTTGAGACCATGGCAGATGAATTTGATCTACTCCTACTGAAATGAAGTGAATTTTCCTACATTTAAGTATATTTGTAATGTATTTTCTGTCCTTAGCACAATTTATTGCTCATATATTTTAATATGGAATACATTTTTAAAAATCTGTTTTTAGGAACAATTAAAAAAGAAAAAAAAAATCATTTTGAAAATCATTTTAAACCCCTATATAATTTATTTACTTCAATACTAATAGAAGTGTGAGATAATTCTAACACCCCAAAATATCCATAGAGCACGACAAAATGGTTTTATTTTAAATTAATGGCCAAATATGTGGAGAAAAATTAATGTAATTTAGCTGCAATTGAATTGCGTGTAGTATAGAATTTCAATATAACATTTTCCAGCTACAACTCAACTACTCTGGCAGAGATATTCCAAGATTTTGAAGTAGCATCATTAATGAATAAATGATTTTGGGATGAAGACAAAATGGTGGATCTAAAGCAAAAAAACCCACACTATTTACATGTAGAAGCCTAAAATGGCTCCCTCGTACACCAATGGCGTGCCGCCACTCCCTTTAACAGCAGCCAATTAGGAATCACCACACCTTGTAGTCGGGAGGTGTCTGTGAACGCGCTGATAGGACACGGGACGTGGCGCTCGAGGACGCCATTGGCCGCGGCGCTGAGAGTGGTTTGACAGTAGAGTATAGTTACTAGGCTGAACAGCAGAAGTGTGTGGTTTTATGCCCCCTGCACGGTCCGGGTGTCAACCAATCATGAAGAGCCAGCTCAGGACCTGGTTATTATTGCCAAATGGTTGCGAGCAGCAAACGCCGCCATCACCAGCGGCAGCCTGTGGTGTGTTCTAGTGTGGAGCACAACATGTCTCCGGCAAAACAAGCCTGTTCTATTCCATCTGGATTCGCTCGAATAGTATTGAGACGTTCGGCGTTTCAGAGCCGCCCAACACGCCGGTAACTCAACGCGCTATCGTGCCAAACCCCAGAAAGGGAACGCCACGTGCAGTTTCATGGTTCCCGCTGGTGATGAAGTGTTCACGGAGGCTCGCCGCTCCAACCGAAAAGAAGACATAATTAGCTTTACCATCAGGCATTCAGGTGTGTCTTCACAGCTCTGAGGGAGGCGGCCATTGTTTTGCTGACAAGTCGAGCCCCCCTCCCGACTCACTCTCTATTCTGAGGACGAAAGGATGGTGCGCAGTGTGGCTGATTGGAGTTGAGAGCCATATCGGTTGCTGGAGATTCTCTTAAGCTGCTGTGTATTCACTGCTCACAGTCCATGCCCACACAGTAATCAGATAGCTGACCAGATGACAAGCGGCGGCACAGAGAAATAGGAGTGGGGGGAGACTGATGAAGGCCGTTTTTGTGTGTGCACGGCCGGCTCTGACCACGCAGCTGCACAAATCACCGCAAATTTGGATTTATAATTGCATCCTCCTCTAGTTGGTTTGCTTATTTAGCAAGGCGCCATTCTGCCCATTATTACCCTGATTTGATAAGTGGAAAGCGGAGCGACGGATGAAGGCGTGTATCCCGGCGCCCGTTTGAATCGTGTGTTTACTAAACGGACCAAAGGAACTCAGAGCTTCAGCGATCGGGACAGCGTTAGATGCCAACTGAGGAGCAATTCCAGGCAAAAAGAGGAAACGGAGTCGATTTAAGTTCATTAAATCCCATCTGGGATGAGTCAATCACCTCCATTTCAGCGTAAACGCAGCCAGAACGATCAGATGACTGATCAGTTTCCTTCACTGGATGACTGAAGTCGGTGTAAAGCAGCGCATGTAACAACATTCTGCTGGAAAAAGCGGCTCTTCTGACGATTCCGTTATCTCCACCACCATCTATCTTACCTCCCCAACATGTTCCAGTTCCTTGTATACAACACTGTGTGCCAAATAGATGTTGAGTATTCATCACAGCCTGCGGTCCGGCTAAAGCGCGCTGTTAATTCTGCAGTGTCAGTACGGAGGCCGGCTCCTTGAAAATCCCAGCGTTCCGCATTATCCCCCTCTGAAGCGCGGTTGATTGGGCTTTAACAGAGCTCCGGCGCTGGTTATTCCACCTCGGGCTGTAGAATAAGTTGCTCATCTGCCGCTGATCTTCCATCGGCATCCTCTCGTGGTACCTCATTAGGATCCAGAGAAACAAGTGCCTCTGCCGTAGCTATCGCCAGGCCCAGGACTCTGCCGCTACACCTTTTTATACACCGCGCGGTCTAATGCAGCTTCCAACGGCGTTTCGGATTGTTCCGGGCATCCAAGATTGCTCCAAGAAAATCAGAGAGAGAGTTTTAAAGAACGTTTGAAGGTCAACTCATCAACGAACCAAAGAATTTTCTAGCAATCTGGAGAGTGTCCTGCACTGATAATGGCGTCCTTCCCAGTTTTGTGTTTCTTTAAGCTTTTACACAATTGCAGAAATGTTAAGTGCTAAATTTCCACGTCTCTTCTCTCAATACTGAACGTTGCTCCGTGTTACCGGCTGAAATGCTGCGTGTTTTTCTGTTATGCTATTGTTGCTAATGTGTGAAAAAGGAATTTCTAACGCCACATGTGGCACTGTCTGTTTCTTTTTCTTCTTCTACAGAGATGTTGAAGGAGCTGAACCAACAGCGCAGAGCGAAAGAGTTTACAGACCTGAAAATTATTGTTGAAGGCAAAGAGTTTGAAGTCCACCAAAATGTTCTAGCTTCCTGCAGCTTGTATTTCAAGGACCTGGTGAAAAGGTTTGCCTTCGCTTCCCCCTTGCACCAGCTGTTGATCCAATCTGTCTCTTTTCATAGGGCGCATTTGTGTCGTTCTTTTTTTTTTCTTTCCCTCCCCCTCTCTCTCTTGCAGGTGTGTGAAGACTTTGGTTCCTAACACAGGGCCAGCAGCCATTCCTTCCTCTTCCAAATGAATGTATCTGAAAAATGAACAAAAAAAAAAAAAAGGTCAACCCTCGTCATTACCTTTCCTCCCCATGTAGGACGACTTCACCGCATTTCCATTTTAATGAGCAGTGAAAACGTTCCATGACTGGGGATGTTTAAAGCTCACCGACAGGCCAAAGCAAACGACCATACAATCTACACTTTGGGTGGCGACTCCCTCAAGCCCCACAGTCTCCAGAATCTCCCCAGCGACTATATGTTCTCCTTTTTTTTTTTTTCTTGCAAAAATAACCTTTTCATGTGCTAATAAGGCCTGACAAGCGTGATAGAAAAGACACTTCAGAGCCATAAACAAAGGAGCAAACAAAAGCACATCCATTTTCACAGGTTAACACCAGCGTCCTTTCATATGTTCATTTAGACATTCCCCCCAGTGTCCTGCCCTTCACACACACTTTTTTAGGGTTGTCTCCTCTCACTGCTTTGCCTGTGTGTTTGTGTATCATCCGCAACACCGGCGCACCGTTTTCACCACTGGCTTCGCGGGAAGCAGACGTTATAAATCCCCGATGTCCTCATCCTCATTCCAAACGCTTGCAGGTGATTTTTCGGCTTGATTGAGAGTCCCCGAGGCCCAGACTTGCGTTGCCGTCTTGTATGACTAAAGATAAGAGCAGAGACGTTGGGAGGGACGCCACGTATCGTTATGGGCGGCGGCTGGGAAGCCTTGGGGAAGTTTGGCGCTTCGCCCTGCAGCCACAGAGGCTTTTCTTTTTTCTTTTCTCCAAGCTGACCAGAGTGTGAAGAGCTTCTTGACACTTGCTGTGGCTTCCTCATTCAGCACTGATGCGTTTCATTCCGACCGGGAAGTGACAGCACAGGTAGAAAACAGTCGCTAAAGACTGCAATCAAACCGTCCCTGAATTAAAACGCAAACTGTTGAAGCTGTCGTCGACCTTGACACAGGCGGAGGAGCTTCCTGAGAGACTGGAGAGGGAAGTGTGCCGGTCAGCCAGTTAATCAGATTGTCTCCCCTCCTACTCTTATGCAGGACAAAGCCAAATTATTAATGTGTGAAAGCGAGGCGGCTGGAGCCGTCGCAGGGATGGGTTGGGGTTTCTAAACATCATCGTCATGGCTGCCTACGCTGTCTGCTGCTTTTTCCTCCTTTCATTTGACAGTTTAATATTGGAAATTCTAATTAATTTGACAATTTATCAGAAAACACTTTGATTTATTGCGATAAGTGTCTTTTTTTTTAACAAAAGAGTGTGAAAAATAGAATTCCACTCATGTCACTCATCTACTTAATTTGTTCTGCTAATTTTTCATTTTGCCAGACGTCCACGGTAGGATGTGCTGAGGTGACTCAGCTAAGCCCACATCGGCCTGTCAGCGCGGCCAGTTCATGTTACGAGAAACGTTGCACCTCGATTTCATAAGGCATTTGAGCTGTAAAAAATTTGCAAATTGGACATCAGCAAAAACCAAAAATGTACGCAGGCGCATGTCATAGGATCAGGGGGCGGAGGCCAAAGACCTGTCTGTCACCACGCCGCTGCCTCCCCCAGGTTGATTCCAGTCAGGCTGGAGTCGTGTTCGGGCTGCACGTGGCATGCTCCCATCTGTGTATTTCTGAGCAGATTTGGGAGGAATGTGACGAGCCGCTCGCCCTTCCTCATCCTCATTCCGGGAGTCTTTATTCAGACCTGCGCCACCTGCCTACAAAACACAACAGTTTGTCAACATGCTTTCCTGCCTGAAAAACACACACATCGAAAGTTTTAATGGATTTGCACCTCAGTCGCATTTTTAAAGGAACTTTTCCCCCCCAAAAAGTGCTTCTGGCTGAACTTGGTTAAATAAGAAGGTCCTTTTAAACTCCCTCCAAGGTCGTTAATTGAAGTCTCCAGGTGCCCCAGACAGCACCATTCGACCTATCGTGACCCATGATGTCGGCAGGATGTAACGCTGCTCCTAAATGTATCCGCATGTCCGCCTTCGCTTTCGCCCCGACACAAAAACCCATTACCTTTGCCTTTAAAGGGCCGGTGCACAGTGCAGGAGACAGATCATTTCTGATACTTTCATTTTATCCTTCAGGATTTTCCAATAAGGGTGCTCTGCAGGCATTTAATTCCTGCGCCTTGCATCTCTGCACCACAGTAATGTAAAATGCCGGAGAATCTTCGAGCGGTTCTGACAGATGCTTTTATGCCAGTTCTCAGTTCCTTCTCTCCCTTTCCTTTTTCTTGTCCTCTCTGCTGACCCCCCCCCCCCCCCCCCCCCCCATGAGTTTTCTTTGCTTGTGAGTGAGAACTATTATTATATATAAAAATGGAAAAAAGAGCAGTGCTGAAGGCCTTAATGTAACTAACTTTGGTCACAAAATATTAAGTGACTTAATTGTTTCTGATGATTTAAATTAGGGTCGTTGTTGTTTTCTTTTTACGTTGTCTCTGTTTCTCTCCATTTGCATGTTAATAATGAGGATATCAAAATATTTGTTCTAGATTTTTTTTATGCAGCGCATTGAACGCCGCGTAAATTTGCATTTATATGCGTTAAACGTTTTACATTCAGATGGTTTATGTCCCTCTCCGTCACTCCCGCTCACTCTCTGAATTGGGCGGCGTCTCGCCAAATAGCCTTGATGTGCACGACATAGATGGATTTAACGGGCCTCCGTAAAAACATGCACGGGAGAGCAGCGTAAATCCCGACATAGATAATGTGTCACGTTATGTTTGGCAATCCCATTATGGATTCATGATTTATGTTATGTTGGCATAAAATGTAAACAAAAGCCATTTTTAGGCCAGACGGCGTTGACTTGGCATCAGAATAAGCTTCTATTTTAATACGTCTCGGTCGTTAGTTAGCTTCTGATGCTTAGCTGCTAATGTTGTATGAACAACCTGGGCATTTTTTTCCTCGAGTGAATAATATTTTTGAATTTGTGTGTGTGTGTGTGTGTGTGTGTGTGTGCGCGCGCGCAACACCACCACTACTCCTCTGCCTCTGCTCAACATCATTTTGACAGTCTGTTCATTTTAAGAGTTCCTCTTGAGTAAGTGGTGCATTTTTCACAAACAGATTTCTAACCCTGAGTCCCCCCCCCCCCCCCCCCCCCCCCCCCCCCCCCCCCCCCCCCCCCCCCCCCCCCCCCACCACCCTCATCTCTCCTATCTTCGCTGTCCTCCCAGCCTCCCACTGTCACTATTGAACTGAAGTCTGCAATCAGATGCAGCATAAATATCCACCCCTTTTAGGCGCTCCAGAAAAGTCATTTCCATAAAAACGAGAGCTCAGACCAAACAAACTGCCCCTTGGAGCTGGTTCCTGTTGTACTAATTGAGCAGGTTGATGAGTATTTTCTTCCTTTATTTTTAGCTCTTCTCCCGCTTTTGCTTTTCTCCCCTTCCACACCTCCCTCCACCATCACTTTAACCCTGAACTACACCCCCCCTTGCCTTCTTTCTGTCCTATTGCCTGCCCCCACTCCAGTCCTTTTTTATTTTTATTTTTTAACACAGAAAACAGGGCAATAACACTGTGTGGCTTTTTGCTTTGCAGGAGGAAAAAGAGTAACTGCTTTGGTTTTTCCAGCCAATGTCCATCCAGAGACAAATGCGATTGTCTTTCCTTTTATTTTTGGATGTCCTTCTCCCCTCTCATCTCCTCAGCGCGCTTTAAATGACGACTAATGTCTCAGTTCATGCACCACAGGCAGCTGATATTTATTGCAGCGGGGACAAGGCTCTGTGGTGTGATGGTGGCTTTTTTTTTTTGCTTTTTCTGGGGTGGCGGGGGGGTATCTTTTATTTGAAAGACAAAGGTACAGTCATGGAACAACCCAACTCATCTCTCAGAAGGATGGCTGCTGGCTCCCTGTGGAAGGACCGTCACACCCTGCCTCCCTTTTCCCTGTTTTGCTTCCTCCTCATCCTCCCGTACCTCTCTCGTTTCCACTTCCTCTCATCTCCACTCTAACCCTTTCCTCCGCATGTCCCATCTAGTTTGTTTTGCCGTCTGTCTCTCACTAAATGCTGACTTCCTGTCATGATTTCTAATCCAACAAAGTGGATCTCGCAGAAAAGGGAAGGGAGTCATGCGAAGGTGCATCTGCACAACAACACACAGAGTGTTTTCATTGTGTTGCCGTGAGCGACACAAGAAAACAGCCCCCCATCCATCTCAATCTGAGCTTCTTTTCATATTGTTGATGTCCATACCCGCAGGACATGAGACAATGTAGTGGGGGCTCACATTTTGCGGGGGTCTGATTAGATTTATTTGGCACATGAGTGAATAATTGTTTCACCTGGGACATTAAACACAGGCGGGTGTTATTTAACTCCCGCGCTCCCCCTTTGGGGGATCCTCCATGTGCGCTAATCTCTGCCATTTGATCCCGATGAGGTCACACGAATGACCCGGTTCTGAAAGCAGCCATCCACTCACTGCACATCTCAGGCTTCACTTCATGACGAGCCGTCGTCTTCTATTAAATTTGCTCATCCAGCCATTTTCTGTTAGCTCTATACGCCACAACCAGCGCCGCCGCTGTTCCCAGCAGCTCCCACACAGCTCCCCAGCATTGAAGAGCTCTCGCTCAACACACCTTTCTTCAGCTTTGCTGTTTCCCCCAGTTCGGTCTAATGGCTCGTGCGCGCCCTGCCATGTATGCGCATTCACCTCTAGAGCCACGCATACATGCTCATCTCTGAGAAGCATGCCTTGGAACAGGACGATGTTTTATTTTCCTTATCCGTATTCAGAGAGGACGTTTTGTTTCAGATTCGGCGATAAAGTTGCAAAGGGGCTAGATTTATAGACAAGTAGAAACCATCCAAAGCTCTGTTTATGTCCCTCCTTCACTTGGCGTTATCAATCATGTACTGACTCCTTTATTTCCTCTCTGTCGTGTTGGCTCAGGTGTGTCATGGGTGTCCTCTGTAGCGTACCCTTATCCGTGTCCCTATGGCCTTTTTTCACTGTCTGTTTTTGTTTCGTGGCTTCGCTCTCCCTTTAAGAGCGCCCCTAACTGCTCCCTCTCTGCCACGATCAGGTCGTCGGGAGAGAAGAGGAGTGGCGAGGCGCTGGAGCTTAATATGAGCAACATCACCGCCGACGTGTTGGAGCAGCTGCTGGAGTTCGTCTACACGGGTTCGCTGGTCATCGACTCGGCCAATGCCAAGACGCTGTTGGAGGCCGCCAACAAGTTCCAGTTCAATACCTTCTGTAAAGTCTGTGTCTCTTTTCTAGGTAGGAACATTTATGGAGGCTGGATGATGTGGTTTTTATATCGGGACGCGTGACAGCGCTATGCTAGCATCACCCTAAATCCAGAATCAAGTTTCACACGTTGAAAATGTACTCAGACAATCCTGCACTTCAGTCCCAGCCTCGTCTTATTCCCAAAGCTGGCGCCCACATGAGAATTCTGTCTGCTAATGCTGTCCGTGAGGCGCGATGCCTCTGATGTCGTCCCAGCAGGCACGGCCAAGCACGAAGGCAGTTTTCTAAAAAGGTCAGGGAACAATTGTCACTTAAATGTCAAATCGTCTGGATGGGAAATGTGATGGAATTGGAGGCAAAAAAAGGCAAATAGACTGATGCTCAGAAAAGGTATGGAAAGTGGAGAGAGCTCATGGGGGTCACATGAAAGGCAAATAGCATGTTCCAGATATTAGTGGGCAACCAAGCAAAGAGGCGACCAAAAGAGCTGCAAATGTCAGCGTTTGCATTCCATTTTTTAACTTGTTTAGCAGGTCTGTAACACAAGGAAGGTGCACACGAGCAGAAAGGTCAGCAGAAAGGCTGGAGTGAAAGGAGAGCAAAGCAGAACCAGGGGCCAACTTCATTGATTTGTTTTTTTTTTCCAATTTAACCGCAAAAAAGGTGAAGCCATTTGCGGACTTTATTTGCCAAGAAAGGTGTCTATCCATTCTATCCTGACAGGTTTCATGACATTTCTGCACATTCTGAAGAAAGGAAATACAA
Organism: Takifugu rubripes; assembly: GCF_901000725.2. Lineage (NCBI taxonomy): Eukaryota > Metazoa > Chordata > Actinopteri > Tetraodontiformes > Tetraodontidae > Takifugu > Takifugu rubripes. The sequence continues at coordinate 5,764,765 of NC_042300.1, read as the reverse complement.
GTGTATGTCCTTGAGCAAAGAAAAATTGATACCATGTCAGAAATTATTGAGGCTGGTAACAAATAACACCGGGGAGAAATAACAAACCTCCTCGACCTATTTGTGCCACATGAGCTTTATTCAGTGAATCTGAGGTTACTGTGAGAATTTCTAACCCTATTTAGTCAATTAACACTCTGCAATTAAGAATTCGGTCAAACGGAAGAGGAAGATTTGCCAGACTTAAGCTGTTCTCTAAAACAACAATGGAAGGATTTTACCAACAACTGTCTTCTTCTTCTGGGACGCTCCCATCACGCTGCTAAGGTCGATATTAGTCAAGACAGTTTTCAGCAGTGATTAAGTATATGACCCATCATCTCGTGTGACCTCCACAAGTTCCCTGGAGATGTAAAGTCCCAGTGTCGGCTGCTGTCTGACCCAGATGAGCCAGATGCTCGTACCTGTGTGTACATTTTACATACAGGTGCACCACTACTGTCAGAAATCACGGCCCATCAGAATCCCAAGATTTCCGCCATAACGCTGTAAATGTTATAGTCCTCCAAGAGGCCACATCGGGTGGCCAAATCCTCGATTCCCCCGGCCTCGTTGTTGGGGAAATTTCATCATCCTCGGTTGTTTGGGTCTTGTTGAAACTTCTGTGGATCTTTAAAGCAGATTTTTCAACCTGCTGCCCTCCTGTCTAGACAGGAAATGATCAATCACCATCATTTTTTCTGTTCTATTGTGTTTTTGTTTGCTTGGGAGACACAAACTGCATGTTGGCAGTCATCCCTCTAGATAATCTTGTCATGAATGTTTGAACAATGTTGTTTGTCTCTGTATTAATCAATCTGGTTGTCTCTGTCTCTGTTTCCTTCGGTTTCTGTTTTTCCCTCCGATCACCGTCTCCAGAGAAGCAGCTAACGGCAGCGAACTGTCTCGGGGTGTTGGCAATGGCCGAAGCCATGAGCTGCACCGAGCTCCATAACATGGCCAAAGCTTTCGCACTGCAGAACTTCCCTGAGGTGGGTACAACCAAAATGAGCTCATATTCATATATATTCATTCATTAATGGAGGAAGAATTAATGACATTGATAACCTGAACGTTTTCACTTGGAGCATGTGACACGCACTAGCATGGTGTCAAATTGTGTTTATCACTGTGTCGTGTCAGAAACTCCTTCCAAAGAAGGGAAGAGATTAATGTAGGTGTGTGTGTGTGTGTGTGTGTGTGTGTGTGTATACATAAACATGTAACATCAAATTAAACTGCTTTACTTTACTTATGTTGAAAGTATGCTGCTCTTCTGACCTTGCCGTCCTCCATCCTCCAGCTGCCGAAACTTTCCATCAGGCGTCAGAAAAGAAATGTTGTTCGCACTCAGCCTTCAACTTTGAGAGTCGATACATATTTTTATTCACTGTCTTTTCTAAAGTTTGCAAGGAATGCTTTGAGAAAAACCGCTCCTTACTTTTCCGACTGTGATTTTTCAGTCAGTCCTCTCCCGTAAGATCGAAACGTGTCTTTTTTTTATACCCCTTTTTACTCTCAGTCTGCTGTCTGGACTTAATTTTAAAACCACTTTGAACTCGGATAAGGGTCTAATTTCAAGGAAAACCCCTTATGTACAAATTGTCTGAGATGAAGAGATGGCGGTGAGTGTGAGGCTCAGCCTTTTCTAACCTGCCAACAAACAGTAGAGAGGCAAAAAGGCAACTGTTAATAATTAAAACACAAAAAAATCAAAACTTTTTTTGGTTTCCACTTTCGAGCTGATGTTTACTTTGACCGGATGGAATATATTAGATGTGTCAAATGGTGACCTTTGAATAGTGTTGGCGGTGGATTTAATGTCGCGCTCATTTAATGCTAAGTGGAGCTTCTGCATTTGATTTATAAGAGTGTTATAGGTTCTCTAGTGTAGATCTTCCCTCTGCAATAAAGGAACTCAAAATATTGTGTATTTCCTTAAAATTATAATGTTTCGGGTCCAAGTTAATGTTGGAACCATTTAAGAAATATGGCTAAAAGCCTGTTGAGGATTTAAGGATAGGTAAGAAAGAAAGGGGACCATTTTTTTCGATTCTTTATATGCTAAAAAGTAAACGATTCACAGTTGAGCAAATTTACATTGACCGATTTCCATTTTAAAAATTTGGAAGAGCGAAAAGATCAAACTTGGGCGTTCAGTGAAACTTGCAGTTTGACATGTCCGTCTGTGACCCTTTCAGGTGGCAGGACAGGAAGAGATTCTGAATGTTTCCAAGGAGGATCTGGTGACGTATCTGTCCAACGACAGCCTCAACACCAAAACTGAGGAGCTGGTGTACGAGACGGTTATCAAGTGGATCAAGCAGGACTCAAAAGCCCGAGTGCAGGTAACAACAAAAACTCAACTCTTTGTGTCTTGGGACCAAAAAGAAGCCTGATGAAAACACTGGTTACCACTGGCGCTGGGTGTTTACACAGCCGCTGGGCTGGGGTGGTTCTATCAACTGTCCCTGTCTGCACATCTACCCAGAACACTGTAAAAGAAAATAAAAGGCTCCTCATTCTGTCTTGGTAGTGTTCATCAAACCTGCGCAGCAGTTGTTTGTAATCCCATAGGTGCCTCGCCCTCAGAATCTGCTCTATTCTTAGTTACAGTTCATTTGTTTGGGAGCGGGTGTAGTGCATGAGAGAAAAACGGCGAAACCCCGTTTCCGCATGCATGGGGTGGCCTCGGCTTATTCCTCGAAGCTTTTGATGGTGATGAAAGCATCTTATTCCCATTGGCACTCAGGAACAGCGGGTCAAATTTGAACAAACTTAGAATCTATGAGACTCGATGTCGGTGCATCTGTCCCCTGCAGATAAATGGAGTGCGCTGCTGAATGGTATCCATCCAGGTGATTTTTTAGGGTTTGGGAATTTTGGCCTAAATATTAAAACAAAAACTGGTTGGAATTTAGCCAAATGCAGGAATTTTGGCCTATGGGGAACACGTGTGATGTGCTGTCATCACGGGAGCCAGATCGACGTGAAGAAATCAAAGCTGCACTGAGGTGTTTTGAGGTGCTTTCGCAATACAAAGTCTCCCTTTTTCCATTTAAAAAGGCATCCGTAGTTATTTGCCATGCTCAGATGGTGGTGGAATCCATTAGTAACTGCAGTTAAGTGCAGAGTTTGAAAGTGCCGAGTGGATCACAAACACCAGGAGCACAAACAGGAGCAAAAGATGGTTATTTGCTCACTTTGGTGCTGAGATTTCAATAAGAAATGGTATCAAAGATGTTTCATGGGTATTGCACACTCCAAATCCAACCACATTTGACTCGGTGGTTCTGCCAATTCTCGGGGACAAAGAACAACAGAACACAGTCGATTGCAGAGAGATGCCCCCCCTGTAATCTGCATGGAAAACCTCCCCAGTTCTACATGATAGACTCCTGCAATCTCACACTCTAATGGAGAGGTGCAAAGGTGAGTAACTCTGATGGAGTAGAAGGACGGGGAAAAGAACTGGAGCGCTTTCCTGTTTGTCTGAACCACTGGCCACGCTAGATGCCCCGGTCTCCCCATCTCTGACAAGGGAGGTGGAGAAATAGAGCAAGACTAAGAAACAGAAACTGGGCCAAAATTGATTGAGTCAGAACAAATGGATAGTCAGAACCTGAAGGAGGGACGCTGTGTTTTCCCCTGGTATCCCAGGGACGAGACCTGACCGAGCCCTCGGCCAGGCTCAAAGAGACAGCCTGCAGCCGGGGGAGGACATGGATACACCAGGCTGCTTCCATCAGGCCACAGGAGGAAGTTCTCTGACCCCCTCCCCATCCCCGAGGAGTTAAGTTTACACGCATGATCCAGCACCAGCTCATCATTCTGCAGCCTCGGCTGCTTCTATCCCTTCTGCTCATTTGGAGGCAGTGGAAATCACTCCTCCAGAACCTGTGACACTTTTTAATGACATGTCAGGGCAGAATGTCACATCGCTGTGTGAAAAGGCATGGGGGGGGGGCTGCTTTAAGCCTCAAGCTAGGGTTGGGTGTGTGCTCGCATTCATCTGAGCATGTGTGTGTCTTTGTGCCACCCCATGTCTCTGAACGCACTTTGAGTTGTAAGCTGCAGGCTAAAGAGTGGAAAAGTGGCATATTGAAGGCACTGGGTAAATAATATGCAATTTTCTCACTTGGGCATGCTGTCAACTAAGATCAGATGGCATCAGGAAACAGGGCTGAGAAGGAGGGGAGAATGTGAGTGTTATTATCGGTTTGGTGTGAGACACAATGCCACTGAAAGAGGGATGAGGGCTGCTTATTTATTTATTTCCTTTCATTTGATTGCATGTTGTTGGAGGTGAACCGCCCTGTAAGCATTTGTGTTTGCTGCTGTTGCCTTTAACAGATGGAAGAGATAAGGAAGACCAGTCGCAATGCACGCACACACACACACACACACACACACACACACACACACACACACACACACACACACACACACACACACACACACACACACACAGAAAAACAGAATTAGTCTGATGTGGCTGGTTTTTAAAGCAATATTCTGACACAGTTTTCTGTCTGAAAGCACGACAGGATAAAGCCCCGAATCTGCCTCCCCCAGTTTTCCAGCTTTATGCTAAACTAAGCATAAAGCTAAGCTATTTTGTCATCGGAGCGTTGCGTTCTAATGTGATGGTCATTTCGACTCACATCTCATTTGGGAGTGTGATTATTACATGTCTGCTTAGGTATTCTGGTAAATGCTTCCTTATTATCCGTTGTTTATTCGCTGCCCAGTTAACTGGAAAACTAATCACATGTTTAATTAATTACCGCGGCTCTTACATCAGTTATGCACATCATAATGTGGTAAATCCAATAAATATGGAAAACTCATCCATCAGACGGGGAAACGGTGCCACTGGGAACTTTAACCCGCTGCCTGTGTCACAGAGGATCTTTGGATTCCTGAAAGATGGGGAAAGAGGTGATGTTTCATGTGTTCCCCTTAGAAGAGTGTAACACAGAGAACCGTCCTTCTATCTCTTTGCACTTTCTTTGTGGAGTGACCACACAGACGCACAGCCCCAATTATAACGAGACCGGCTCTGCCAAAACCCTGAATAGGACCTCATTACTTTACCATTTTTTAAAAAGGATCCTATCTCGCCAGGTGACTCAACCTGACAAAAGGGCTTGATTAATTGGCTTTTTGGAAAGTGGCCAGCGGATGTAACTGCTAAAAAGGACAGTTAATGGTGTATTTTCATGATAAAAAGCCTGGCTGCCATTAACTGGGATTAGCTGTCCCCTCATCAGAAACAACAATGGCTTACCCTGACATTTGCAGTCCTCACGCCAAATTAAAATAGTTAAATATATGACTTCATATGCTTGTAATTTACTAGTCATTATTTATGGGGATTTTATACAATTGATGCTGATAATGGACTGAGGAGACTTTTCTGCCTCCAGAACTCATTAAGGAGAAAATCATTTCCCAGAACAAATGATGCTATCATTATGTAGTTGGAGTATAAAATTATCAAAGACAAAAGTGCTCTGTGGCTGTGGAGCAATATAAACTCTGCTTTCCGATTCATTTACCTTCAAAACTACAAATGACCCTTTTCACCGCGAGCATCGCTTTTAATTTAGCGACCCCCCCCCCCCCAATCTTGCTGGTAAAAATGGGAGGCCCTCCTCATTTTGATGGTGTTCTGTGAGACGAGCACCTGTGGGATTGTTATGTCACTGCAGTCACTCACCAGAAAAAGGACCCATGTTGTTGTAGAACAGGCTATTATAAATGCCTCGGTCAGCACAGTTCACGACAAATACGTGCTCTTTGAGGAGACACAGCCAGGCGGTGGAGATCGATGTAGCCTGGAATCTTTGATTCTTCTTCCGCTCCCCTGCCTCTCTTCCCTTTTTTCCCCTTCAGCTAACATGAATCAGAAGGGAAGAGCACATACGCGCGTTGGAATTTATACAAAATGCACAGGATGTCACTATTCAAATCCCAAGCCTGTGCTCAAACACGCGCACAAGACTTTAAATCAGACCAACCCTGGTACAACTCCAGTATTAGGGAATAGACGGGAGCCGATACAAGCCGCTGAACTCTGGACCTTCATTTCCATCGGTGTCCTTTGCAGTCCCAGAGCTGCCCCAGTCCTGATGCGTGCAGCCAGTTGAACCGCAGTCACTCAACCACGGCGGCTGCATATCCAGAGCGAGGCGGGCCAACGGCCCCGCTTATGAGGAGGCAAGTAGGGCGTGAACAATATGACAACATGCAGAATGCAAACAAATCGCCCTTTCTGCAGAAACAAATCAAACTTCACGAGGGCTGGGAGGAAGAGAACGTCATGCACGATATGGGAACCTGCTAGCTAACCTTCTGTAGCGACAAGCCGGCAGAGCGGTTCTGGAGCCGGCAAGAATAACGAGTTTCAGAGCACGTTGTTAGGTTTTAGATGAAAGGAAGCAAGATAAAATTTTAATTTGCAGCACAAGTCCTACAGATATTTTTTGCGCTTATTGATCGCAGGACATCTTCCTTGTGGTTGGGTTGATAAAGGCGTGTAAAAATAGGCCTCATCCGTTCCCCTGGTTGATGTTCGCGCGTCCTCACGCGGTCGCGCACGACCTGCAAACCCGCAGCGCAGCGCCATTTAGAGGAGCACGTTTCGCCCATTAAGCGCTGGCAGCAAATGAAGCACGTGCGCGTGAATGTGCGAGTGTGTACGCGGGAACCCACGGACACCGAAAAGAGGAGGTCGTTTTGCCTGAGAGGGTTTGTCAAACCACGGGCACGCCGCTGTGCACACCTTCACGAATCACTGACTGCCCGTTTTTTTTCATACAGCTGTGTTTTTGTTTGACATCAGATTAGTCCATAATTCACACTCGAGCGGGCACGCAGCTCTGTAAACAGACATGACCGCTCATGTGGCGTTCATATGATGCCACTGTGGCGACGAGTGTCGCGGCGGCGGGCGTCAGTCCGGGCCGACGGCGGTGGAAATGGAAACGCTGGGTGGACATCTGTCGTCCATGTCTGGGAGCGCAAGCTTCCCTGCCGGCTTTGACAGATCCGCCAGGCTCAGCATTGTTCCCGGAGCCGACCGTTAGAGATACGGCCCAGACTCGGGATGCACTTTGAAAACAGGAAGAAGAGGATGTGGGCAGACTAAAAAAAAAAGGCATCCGCGTATGTCTCCAGGTTCGTTTTTCCACGTGTTCCGTGCTTTATAAACCCTCCCGCCATCAAGGGCAACGCTGTTTCCGGTTGACGTACACCAGGAGTATCAGGACTTATTTGCGGCGTGTATGATTTGGCACATGTAAGAATTCATCTCTGCGTAAAAGGATTGGCCGCCTGAGTAGGTGAGGAGGTCGCGCCATTCATGCGAAAAGGCGGCTTTCGCGTTCGCTCCGTCTGCCTGTGCACAAGAGAATGATTTCTCGAGAGGTTGTTTTAGATGGAGAGTAATGGTGTAGGATGCGCACCACCTGCTCTCATCCGCTGAGTGCGAGCAAGTCGCTCGTCGGTGTGAGCGGCGCCAGTGCCCTTATTTGCCTGTGTGGCGCGATACAAAAGCACATTTGCAGACAAATTTAATCCCGTTAGCGCGCAGCTCCGGTGACGTGCATCCAGCACGTTCAGCCTTTGCTGACAGAGTAAGCAGTCCTGAGAGGACGGTGAAAGCCGGCGTGCAGCCGTTTCCAAATCCTTTGTTTACCTATTATATTAGCTCAGAACACTGAGGAATTGAGTTGAACTTTATTACAGTGTATAAATCAAGAGAACTGATTTTACCCTGCTGCGGCCTCTCCGAGCTGAGCGGAGCAGCATTCCAGGGTGGAAGCGAGGAGCCACGATTGAGGACATATTGATGACTGAATAATTGAAGGCAGCAGTTGATTAGCAGACACACAACAGCCAGTTTAACAGCGCAATAATTTCCACTCATTTTGTTCTGTGAGAAGGCGAACTCCTCTTTGTGGGGTCTGACACTTGGATGTGAGTATTAGCAGCGAACGCGGAACTTATTTCCATATCGATTTATGCAAGTGTAGGAGGAGAGTGAGCGGCGGGAATGGAGGTGCAAAGAGAGGCAGAAAATGGAGTGGGAGCCGGAGCCGGGTAGTTAGGAGCAGCGATGGGAAGCCTGTTTGTGCGGAAATAGATGGACGGAGGTACAGATGGCGTAAGGGAGCTCAATTATAGAAGAGAGGGAAACACACTCCACAACACCAACACACACTCAGGGGACAGGTCGTTCTAATAACTGCACCGGCGGATCCATACTGGTCGGGCCACGTGACCCCGGTCTCAATGTCATTTCTAGTCAAATCACGTTTGGACGCGCTAAACAAAAACCAAAAAGTGTGTTGCCGCCCCCCGTCTGCTGTCCCTGCGCCGAAGTACAGTCCATATGTGGGTGTTTCAGGGTGGAGGCTGCCTTTACTTTGTGCAGAGACCAGATGTCACCTCTTTGAGGTAGTTTTACTGCCATATCAAAGATGTTTGGCAAGTAAAGGAACTAACGACAGATGCATGTTTGTGTGAAGCTCCGATTTGCAGATGGTACAGCAGGATGCCTGTTTTTCTCTTCCACTTTCCTCCACACACACACACGGAAAAGTCTAACTGGCGTGTGTGTGTTGAGTATTGATGTGTTTTCCACTGGTCTGAGAGTGTCCAGCTAATCAGATCAGATGTGCATAACGTGTGACCCCTTTGACCCGCTGTACAATCCTGAAATGCTCTTTTATTTCATCTGTTTGGTGGAGGATGTTGACGTTGAGCTTCCACCACTTCCATCTCTGGCCTGAGCTGTTGCCACCCCAGATTATTTTAACTGATGCAAACTTTGGAGCGGAGAAGACCCAATCCAGGCCGGGGCCACCATTCTTCTTCATTCATTCCTGATGGAACATGTTGACTGGGCCCCACCTGGATGAAACTGCCCCATATCCCCCTTCAATGTGGCTCCCAAGGTCAGAGTGGTGGACCTACTTTAGCGGGAACCCACATGCGTGTCTATGATCCCATGAGTTTGGGACAGACATCGATCACCTGTTGGATAAGCTGCGTGCACTCGGGTGTGAGGAGGAACAAACGGTCCGATCTGCAGCTTTGTCTCGTCTCATGCCGATATCACTCACATTTCCCTGACTGCCACCGAACCATCGCATTCTGTCTATTCCATTTTTTTGTCTCTTGGGTTTAGCTCATTTCTCATCCTCCCACTCAGGACGTCCTCTCCCTCGTCTCGTTCGCTGCCGTCTCGCTTCTTTTCTGTCTCCAGACAGGGATAGAAGATGAATGGGACGCACGTCCACCTGAGGACGAGGGAGAGCGTCAGCTTGTTTGGTCTTCCTGGAGCCCGTCGGTTCGTCAGGGTGTCCGTGGGACGCTCTGAGGTCACTCTGAGCTCAGCGGTCAGCTCTGCCTCCCTTTGTCCCTTCTCTCTGTGCAAGTTCTTGCCTGAAGAGCGCTTATGCAAGAAACACATTGAGAAATTTTTGCAGCCGGGGCTATGGATGTGGTTGCCATGACAACGGGATGTCCTGCCTTTATGTCTGAATACCTTCGCTGTATGAGAATGCAGAAACGTATGCAGCAGCAAAAAAGAATTCACACAATATAAATATTTGCCTCGGCAACACTTCTTTCTCGTGCCTTGGCTCAACAATTTAAGCTCCTGTAGGTTTGTTTTCCCAGGTTTCCTCTTCAGGATAGTTGCCAATTATTAGCTGCAATTGTGGAAAATGAGATGTTTGGGCTGTACAAGGCTTTAAAATGTAGCTGTAGAAGAATGTTTTTGGCTATAAGATTCCATTTGGAGATGAAACGTTAAGGAGCCCCCCCTCCCAATTCCACTCGCGCATTCTTCTGGTAGAATCAAATTCAGACAGGATATTCTGATATACACTAACAAGAAGATATTGGGTGAATCAATATGTTCCTACGAAAAAATCCAACTCAGCTCGCGCTTATTTTTGCCGTTATTTTTGGAGCAATTCATCCCGCTCGTATATAAAAATAGACCTCACATATCCCGGTAATTAAAGCTCAGCTTGTGCCCAACATGAAAGTTTGCTCCACCGTTAGCTTTCCTCACTCTCCAAACCGAGGCTTTGATCAAACGGATGTTGTTTAGCGATTTCAAAGATAGATGATGTAATGAAGGTTGGAGGAAACAAAACCGGTGTTTGTGGAAAAGCTCTGTTCTTTTTTTGGTTGTCATTTCTTTATCGATGATTCTCTAATGAGTCTTTCTTTGATCAGTTCGTAATCACGATTGTGGTAGCATTAGCGTTGGTTCGGATTCATTGCTTTTCCTCCTGTCTTCCCAGACTCTGTCGGAGCTGTTGGCGGTGGTGCGTCTTCCCTTCATCCACCCGTCCTACCTGCTGAACGTGGTGGACAATGAGGAGCTGATTAAGTCCTCGGAGGCCTGTCGCGACCTGGTCAACGAAGCCAAGCGCTACCACATGCTCCCCCACGCGCGGCAGGAGATGCAGACGCCCAGGACTCGACCGAGGCTCTCTGCCGGTGAGTCAGCCCAGACTCGGTCGAACCCACCCGGGAGGTCTTAATTATAACAGCTTCGACCATCAACTGGCAGGCGGTAATTTATTTAGTGATGTTTTCCACCAAATCTGAAATTCTTAACATCTCGCCACCAAACCAGTATTGGCGGACCACCGCGGCTCCCAGAGATTAAAGCACTTTCATACACCTCTAACAGCCTTTTTAACATCACATTCGCCGCGCGACATCGGTCATTCTTTTCGGAGGAACCGGTCAGCCATTCAATACCGGACCACCGCCGATGTCCAGACCATCCACCACTGTGTTTGTTTACATCATTAAAAGCAAAGAATCATTCCTGGAAATTGGAAGGCGCCTCGCAAATTGCTGTTGGCTGTTAGATTTTTGCCTCAGGTTGGCCAAGGTCTCACTCTTTCCCCCTGTAAAGACCTAATTATAGCATCTGCATGCTATCATAAACTTTGCGCGGCACACCTAACTGTTTGCCGCATGTTATTTTCCGCTTGGCAGGATAAAGATAATGACCAAACAAATGGCACTTTATGGAGAGACCACTTTACTAGCCAGAGCTGCTGTTGAGTCATTGTGTTTATTAGCCAGTAAACAAACATTGGGCAAATTCTATTAGGTCAGTATATATATTTTTGCATCCTTAATTGCCTCTTCTGCAGTTGAATGAGGATTTGTGAAGAATTGTTTTGCTCTTGAGGAAAAGAAAAAAAGATTTGTGGCGTTATCTGCCCTCGGCATCATTTCATTCCTCATTCCTGAACTGATCACTTCTTTGTTCTCTGCTGTTTCTGGACCTATTTTCTGTTTTGTTGTCTGCTATCTGCATATCTAATGTGTCGCGTGGCCCCATTATGCCGGCTAAAGTGCGTATTGAATCACGGCGGCTCGTGGCGGCGTCCAGCAGGACGACATAACCGCATAAATGCTGCCGGCGTTGTTGCATTTCTGATGCAGCGAACCCTGACGGCTCAGCATGGGAGCGTTCCACTCAAGTGGTCCTGGAAGTTTTCTCAAGTTTTCGAACCTGTTGCAAACGGTCGGCGCTTAACGTGCACACGGATTCACTGTTTATGAATGCGTGGGTCAGTTGTGTTGGTTGTTGTGTGTTTGTGCACCGGTCCTGGGAGATTACGGGCACACGCAGGACAACCGGAACGATGACGAAGGCAATGAGAAGGAAAGTTTGGGGGTTGTTGGATTAGAAAAGGTTTGGGAGAATGGAATAAGAGGTCAGGATGTGGTGGTGGGCGGAGGGAAGAGACGGAGCCGGGGGATGTGAAACAAGGTCTGAAGGACAGACATTTGATTGAGTTTATTCCTCGAGCATGTGTCTTTTGGTATAAACAGTAAGCGAGTGTGTGGCCGTGCGCCTTTAAATGTGCATGAGCAGATGGGGCACCACCTGAGCTCGGTTGATACGTCTGTCGGGCGGAAAAAGAAATGAAAAACCGCAAGGCTCCTCTTGCTGAGAGCAGTCTGTAAACTGGAGGCGTGCACGTACGTGGGTGCGTTCGGCTGTTCGTCGGTCTGGACACATGTGCCTGGTCATTTACTCCTCGTATTGTTAAGGTTTGGTGACTAAGCAACACTAAGTTTTTGTGTGTGAGAGGCTGCGAATTAAAATTATTGACCTTTAAGGCAAAACTGCGATTTATAACGTGGGCAGTTAATGAAATCCGTGCTTGTACATTTTAAATAATACGATAAATTTAACCAGATATACTTTTTATGCTTTGGGGTGCAAAAGAAATGGGGGAAAAAGCTTTATGAGCTTCAAGTTAATCTTATTTTATGACGAATAAGCTTGTTTTTGATGTCTGTCTAAGCGAGTCTTGGCTATACTTTAATCCACGGATTTTAGAATTGTAAATTTTCAGATTCAGGGAATTTAGTTTTGAAAGACTGAGGTAGCAACGGAGTGTCTGAATGTAAATTTTAATTCATCTTCCATTAAATGGCTTTGGATACACTTTTGCCAGCAATTCCTGCTCATCTAAACAGCTTCATCTCCTTCCTAAAACCATCTTAACAAATGGGACACAATGATGCAAACATCTAGTGTTTCTTATGTAATAGGACGTGCAAATGTAGTTGCATGAAATTGAAGAGAGACACAGCATGAAAATTCAAGCAGACACGACGTGCACATTGCAAATCCCAGAAATGTATCGGTTTCAATTTTGTCAAAAGCTCGTAAAACACATCAGAGTTAGTGAGGCTTTTACGGTAACGGACTGAATATGCGATCAAACGACGAGCAAGATGGTTTTTTTTATTATTTTATACTTTCAGGAGAAGGCAAAGACATCTTAATGAGTCCTCCATTAGCTGCAAGCGTCAGAAGCCATTTTTAAAGCAGCCTGATGCAATTAGCCAGATGTGTCTTGCACATCCGACCATGTTTCACAGGTTTCCCTTGTTAATCCTTGTTATCGTTTTTTTATCGGGGGGGTTGGACAGGTCCGGCTACTCAGTTGACAGCAAGGCTAAACTGTCTAACTTGGCAAATAATTGAACAGAACAAATTCATCTCAGAATCATCCGGGACAAATCCCAAAAGTCGGGCGAAAACCGGCATCACGTTTAGTTTCCAGTTTCAGGGCGGACTGAAAAGTAGCAGTTCCACTTTCTTGCTTTTGTACCTATTTTACATTCTGCAGGATTTTATTGAGTTGATGCTCTGCTGAATCATTTTATTAGACACTATTTGAGCTGCAGCAAAGTTATTTGGCATAGAAAGTAAAGTAAAAGTAATATAAACGTCCCTTAGTTTCATTTGTCACCTATATTTAGAGGTATTCAGGCTAATTTGAACTCATCACCTCATAATCACACTTCAGACGCTGCAAACGTCACGTTTTTAAATATTTTTATTGTCATTAATGAGAATCTGTTTCAGTTTGATCGGGATAGAATTTTTTGAGTGTGTTATAATGAATCAACAGTGTTGTGCCGACTCTACACATGTATACATTAGTGCTAATTGCTTCATTAGCCTGTGGATGTGCATCTGATTAGTTGTCATTAGACTTTCCAGGGGGGTTTAAAAAGCTCAGGCTGCTACTGGTGTTTGCGCTTCCGAACACGGTCGAATGTGGGTTTTTCTTTTTTTAATCCCTATATCTGCATTTGTATTCAGAACGGAGCATAAAGTTTTCTTTTGCGCAGTTGCACCCTGACTGAAGCTATACGTTATGTTCTCATTTCCTTCTTTCCACATCTGACACCTCTCTCGACTCACAGGAGGTTGGAGAGCGTCGGGGCAAACTGTTAGCTCAGGCCAGCCAAGTGGAATAGCTCTCAGACAAATGAGCTGTAATGACGGAGAGACGCAGGGGTCCAGCCCGACTCGCACTGTTTCGCACACCCAGACACGCGGTTAAACTTTTAAATACAATTATTAAACCTTGGCTGCACTCGGCTGTGGCATTTTTTCCTTCTGTCCACTTATATTTAATCAACTGTTCTTTTATTTAAAGTCCTTTAAATTGTTTTCTTACACTCTTTTACTCACTGAGGTCGCTCTGTGCTGCAAACATAGACCTCTGACTTTTCTACGGTTAAAAACACAGATGATGCTACACAATGCTAATTAGCTCGGGTCAGGTCGCGGGAATGCTTCTGCTGGCTCTCCATTTGTGGCCTTCACCCACACTTTTCCGAGGCGATGCAGCCAGGCTGCAAGGTCGGGTGCACGTGGGCGCGTCTTGCTCACTCTGCTGCCATCCAGCACCTTTGTAGAGAGCAGCTGGAATTCACCACCGCTGGGAAGAAAGAGCGCGTTCACACCTTGTTAGAAGAACATAAAAAGACAGTCAGAGGACTTTTACCGTGACATCTTCCACCCTAGAGCCCGGGTGGCCCCTGCCCGCTGCCTGTTCCTCGTCAACGCCGACCCTCGCTGCCGTTTGTGGGATAATTAAATGTATTTGTCATCTTTCTCTCTGGCTGAGTAGCACAACACCAGGCAAGGTGATCATGTCAGGCCAGTGAGTTGAAAAGACAGACTGCTTTCTTTGGTTTTTGTGTTTTTTTAATCAGGGGTTTTGTTGATTATTGTCCTTTTCTGTGTAATTATTCAGCTTGATTTGTCTTTCAGAGTTAATGTAGCATGAGATTACTCTGTTTCACCCCTCCAAAAGGAAAAGCACGACACGAGAGCGTGTGCCAGAAATGTCTTAATCGCTCTCTGTGAAGACTGCCCTTCAGATCCTCTCCCCGTATCTTTTTTTTTTAAATTCTCTGTGTATTTGAGGTAAAGTGTAAGAAATGAAGCAAGAAAGACTGAGACCTTAACAAAGTTGGATGGACCGATTGGGCTTTGAGTTGGGAGCAGGTTTCTGATATTCCCATCAGTAAAACTGGGGCAAACACATTTATCTTGGCTCATAAATGCAACATGCGGGCAGCGAATCCAGATTAGATAACCTCTGGTCTGAATGTCTGCAGGGGATGCAACAGAAAATTCCGCTTTCGCCTGCTCGGCCTCTTGAATAGTCATCCCGATGTGCCTGAAGAGGAGGCAGAGATGGAGGGAGAGCCAACAAACTTGATTCATTCTGCTGCAGTTCATGCTCAGACCCAAAGCGGGAAGCAGTTACAGGTACACGGATCAGCCTCAGCATCACTCATGCGAAATCTGGTACTTTGACCCGCGGTGCCTGCTGCAAGGCTGCCTCAGCCTCATCCAATATTCAGCAGACAGGCTGAACCTGGTTAGAGCGGTGTCGTGCATGCGCCCAAGGTGAGGATTTGGTTGCTTGACATGTGTCTGCGCTTGTTTCCATCAATTTGTAATGTTTGATATTACAATATTATAATTTGCTATTACTCCAGGGTGATTATTGCCACCCCGGGGGGTCGGGGAAATACATGTCTAGTCTGGACCTTAAGGGTAGCTCGATGCCACCGGTGGGTAGATCGAGTGCAGGTCTTTGCACTCACATATAAACTTATTGCACCTCCCTGGACTTTGAGATCACTTGGACGCCTCCAACCTCCTGATCCTCACCGAGCTAAATTAACACCCTGAGAGTAAAATCATAGGATTAGGGGGGGAAGGGGGGGCAAAAGAGAGAGATTAGAGAGTAGTGGCTGTGATAAGAAGAAGTGGTTATGGACCAGCATTGTGATAGAAATGGCTTTGAGAGTGTGGCAGGATGGGTAAAAGTCCAAATACCGGCTGAGCAAGAATTCCAAAACTTCCAGGTTTTCCAGGTTAGTAACGATAGGAATCACACAAATGTACAGCGCCGAAACATGTATGGGAATTATCTGACTAAGAAACATGCATATTCCTGTGGCAAAGTAATAAAGCAGGAACTTTAAAGACATGAAAAATAGAGCTTACATCCTCATAATCTGACTCCAGGAATAATAAAAACGTAATCATGCATAACGTACCGAAGTAAAACCCTTCTGGATTTGCTTAAGCCCTCCTAATCGTAAAGGGTGCATTTAGGGATGGCCAAGGCTGCGGAGATCTGCCACTGGTTACCACACCTCAGGAGCCGGCAGCTGTCACGGCGTAGCTGAAGACGTGTAAACAGCTGTAAAGCTCTCTGAGGAGCCTGGATCTATGAGGCATAATCTAAATGCTACTCTATTATGTATTTATGGCGTTGAACTGTATGTAGAGGACCTGATCATTTATTGTGTGTATGATCACACGCGTGTGTTTCTTAACTTATTCAGACAGTTGATGCTTTCAGAAGTGACACATGAAGGAACAAATCATTAACCTCGTATTCTCATGCTGAACTAAGCTTTCAGACAAACTGGTGTCGCTCACCAAATCAATTGGGTTCTTGCAGCGGAGCCCCTTTGTCTGGAAATGCCACATGGACTCTGAATATAGGCTGACGTTTATGGGATTAAAGCTGAAAGGAAGACAAACTCCAGCGTTGATGTCGCCGTGGAACCCGTGAGCTTTGTTGCAGTTCGAGTCTGCACGTGGACATTCAGCATTCAACAGGCAATTATCGTCTTGAAGTCAGTTGAAGGGGTCTTTGCAACAATACTCAGACTGACAAAAGGGGAAAAAAACTCGATCAATTGCAAACGCGATAAAAAGGAGAAAAACTGAAATTACTATCGTGACCCTTTGCCATGACGACTGACCTCTACTGACGGTAATTCACAGAGACACTGAGGTTTGTAAGTCTAATGGAACTAGCATTGAAATGGGTTTATTATCAAGGCTTGAATATAATATTTTATTCAGTGTTTTCACTCGGTTTGCTGCCGGAAAAGTCAGATTTTGTGTTTTGACCCAGCTGGATGTGCCCAGAGTGTCTTTGCCTGCAGCAAAGTACAATATGTCTGCTTAAAATAGGGCCACAGATGGCTAAAACGCTGGTAAAAGGTGTAGAAGGGGGGGAACCGGGATGCTGGGAAGCAAGATGAAATGACACCTGGGGTTGGAGGATGAATGGAAGAAAAAGGGGGACTCCTGTGGGTCGAGGGGGGGGTGATAGAGAACCAGGGTCGTTGGTCGAGGGGCAAGAAAAGAAGAGTAATGAAAGCAGAGTTCCAGCACGAGCCAGGGGGGATGCAGACGTACTGTATAGCAAGGTGACATAAGACCCAGAGTGGCGGCGGGGAAGAAGACGCTAGAATCTTCCCTCCTGTCCTCATCTGTCCTCATCTGTCCATCAGTCCCGGCAGGAGCGAGCGCACCTTCGTCTGTGCGTCTGCATCCAGGATGCAGCTCATTGCAGCGTGGGGTAAAGCATGGAAGCATGGGCGGCGTGCTGCCGTCCCAGATACATTTCATTCTAGATGGAGTTGGGTGGAAGTGATATGCAGAAAACTGTCAGCGGAGCCGTGTGTGTGTGCGCGCGTGCACACGTTTGTCTCTCAGCAGGGGGGCATCAGCTTCAATCTGAGATCCGGCTCTTACAAAAGCCTCTCTGTCCGTCCCCGCGTAGAGCGCTTTACAAAGGTGCATTTATGCTTCCTGTATGAGCACCGCTCCTCACAAACACGACTGACACTGAGCTATTATCGTCTCCATAAACATCTCCACGTGCACGTTCTATAGGTGTCTCCTGTGATCTTTGCGAATGGATGAAGAGAAATCAGACAATATATATTTTAGTCCGTTTCCTATATACTTCCTTTATAAAGCGCTTCCTAACCCTAACCCCGTCTGTGATTAAAGACGGCGTATCTTCATGTGTCAGGTGTGATATCAAACGCACCTTTTGTGATTAACAGTTGCCAGATTGATGATGATGATGATGACATGATCCTGGATCTTCATCTGTTGAAGCTAAATTTATGCCACAAATGAACGTCTCCCTGCAGTGAGGTGTGCAAAGGCTTTCTGCTCTGACAGGAGTGCTGCCGTCAGCTGCCAGTGTGTGAACACTCAGAGCAGCACCGTGGGACAGAGAAGCTTAATGGACTGGTTAGAGTGGGGAGAACCACCACCGAGAGGTGTCCGTGTTGGAAGTCGGTCTCTGATAATTGATGACAGACAGGACGGACGGTGTTTGGTGACATTAAGGTCGTCGCATGAAACAGTGAATCTAATGTTGCGCTAAAAAGTGCACTTTAACAGACTTGCTGCTGTCCTGCTGGTCACCCCGGCAACAGAGAGCTTTAATGGCAGGAGCACAATTTTCATGAAACTGGATTAATTTAACAGGAGCTGCAAAATCGCTCGATTGGATTTGCTTTATGTTGGTGCTAGTTTGAACTGGAAACGTAGCTTTTCTTTGAAATGTAAGTTTGTTTAAACGTCTTTGAACCCTAAAAGAAACTGTGAATTCATCTTTCTCTTCAGGAGGAGAAAACAGAGGAAAGACAACAGCAGAGGAAATAAAGACTCCATAATCGCAGCTGGATACGCTGTTTATATGCGTCATATGCTGCCCATCTGCTTGACTTCGTTATTCATATCTCTCCTGGCGTGCACTGATTTGTGGCGCTAAAGCTGCACAGCAAATCAGAGGGCATTTTGTGTCACAGGCTCAAATCCCCTCCGCCAAAATAAAAGTAAACCCTACCTAAACTTTAAGTAAAGGACAGCCGATCCGATCGGAATAAATGTGATCTTTTCAGCCCAAAATGCCACGAATTTAAGCTCTGCCAAAGAAAAGAAATAATAGCCCTGTCAGTTCCCGGGTATTCATTCCTCCCTGACCGCTCGCGTCCGTCTTTCGAACCCTCACCCTTCATCCCTCCAACCCAACTGCCATCAAGCCTCTCACTAACTGACAGCCGTCCCTTTGAGGTTTTGTTTTGGGAGGAAACAGAGCCATATATATATTCACACACACCCACGCGACATCTGATCCGATGCCACGACTTCGCCCGTCAGCGGGGCCGCTCTCCTGTTGTGCTGCGTTCTGACAGGCCGGTGTTGGCCTGTGCTAGCTTGTGAATGCGTTCAGGGCTTCAGGGGTCAGAGCAGCACAGCAGCCGCGGCGCCCAGATGTGGACGCTGCCTGACATGTCCGACCAGGCGGAAAGCCGAGAGAATAGCCCCGCACATGTGCACTGCACAATAATAAAGAGCTTGAAGTGTGCAGATGCATGGAGGCGCCTTTGCTGTTGCTGAGTTTGGGCTGCTCAAACGATGCTTTGGACCGCTTTCCTTCTTTTGTTTCACAGTTTGATACTAAAAACAACAAATCGGCAGCAGCAGAAGCTGTAATATTTGCATCCTCCGCCATCTTTAGGATGAATTAGTGCTCCGTTTGAGCAAAGGGAATTTGCAGACATTAAGAAAAACCTTAAACGGCGGAATATTGATTGATGCGCTCGGGAAAAGAAAATCCCAAATCGGTTCAGACGGAGACATCGGCGTATTGCCAAGTTAATTGAGGCAGTCAATATCAACAGGAAGCGAGACGGCTAATGGGATGAAAGGAAAAAGAGATGAAAAGGGATGAAATATGTAATCCTATAAAAGCGCGGAAGGCAGTCCAACTTTTATAATCCAATAAAGTTGAAAAATAGTGTGCGATAAAAACAAAAGAAAGAAGGTGAAGTCAACTAAGCGCAAGGAAGAAGAATAGCGGAACCGAGGCAGAGTAATTAATGACTGTTTTGCTTTGGTGGGAGGCTCATCTGAAATAGGAAAGACTCGGCCTGATTTCACTTTTCTGCGTGAAGAACTCATTTTTATGAGCATATGTGGGGTCTGTCAGGGGATGGTTGGAGGATCAATCCATTGATTATTAGCATCGTGCTACACAACCCTTGTGCATTTGTTGTTGTTGTCTCTTCCAACACAGATCTCTTCATTGTTTTCCTTCTCGTCCCATCCGGAGGAACATCTCTTTCGAATCTCAGAAAAAAGGGAAAGAGCGAGGCGGCTTTAAGCTGTCCGCTAAATCTAAGCTGTATGTCCAGGATATGTCAGAGGCAAAGCTTTCTGCTCCGTCTGTTTGCTCAGCCTCGGCAAAGCTCATTGTAGTGGCGCTATCGCTCTCTTCTTCTAACCCCTTTCTTCTGCCTTGAGAAATTCTTTCTGTTTCACCAGCTTTAAAGATGGGGAGAAAAAAGAAGCTTAAATATTAGGAGGTGGCCGAAGTAACAGACAGCTGTCTACAGATATGCCTTCCCAGAGAGTGCCAGTATGTGAACGTATTGATCCGAGCAGCCGAACTTGTGGTTTTGAGTGTATAAAGATTAGCTCTCCTTCCCCACTCGTCCTCGGCCCATATCTCGGCCTCCCCGCGGCCCCGCTCTTCCTCCTGGCTCACCTCCTGCAGCCTGCCTGCCGGCTGCTTACAAGCCCGCCGCTCATCTCGGTCTGGCCGCCTCACTAGAGACTGTGAGGGCCTGAGACGCACATGTGGCCGCCTGCCAGCCTGGTTGTGTATTTTGGATCGCTCGTGTCTTTATAGAGTACCTGCTTTTGTCCTGAGCGTGTTTCAAGCACCTCCTTAATCACCCAGCACTACAGCATGCGTGTACGTGCGCCAGGACACATCTGCATGTGTAAATGTCCTCCCATTGATTTCTCCCATCGATTCTCCTATGAGGCGTGAGTGTGTAGATCAGTCGAGCAGCAGCCGTCGCTGGTATCTGATTGGGATGTACTTTCAGTCCTACCTTTACTATTCTTCATTTTCAAATTGGATTTTCCCCAAAAGGTGATTCATCAAGCATTAATAAAGGCCCCTGTTTGTAGTTTGCATTCGTTATTCACGTGACATTCACGTTACAGCTGCTCCCGGCTCCCGCCGAAAGCTTTAATTCAATTTTTGCACACCCCACAATATAATCATTGTCACAGTAAAGGATTTAATTAAATTCCCCTTTGATCCATTTGGTAAATGCTTTTATGTTGAAATCTGAATTTCTTGTGGCTTATTTGAACAGACGGGAATTACTTTGCGTGCGATATTCATCCTCGTTATTTTCATTTACTTTCCCGACTTATCTCACGTCTCTTTATTCCTGTAATATTCACCTGATTGGATGTGTCTGGTTTTGTGATGCTGATGCTTTTCCATCCTTCCCCCGGAGCTGCAGCACAAAGGAAGCGTGTGCTCGGAGGGAGTAACATCCATCTTCCCTTGTGGTCCAAACAACCGCTGAAACCCTTCTGTTCTTTCATTTCTTCCCCTCCTTTGTCCACCTCCGCCACCCCTCTCCCCTTCCTTTGTCCTCTAGGTGTAGCCGAGGTGGTAGTTCTAGTTGGAGGGCGTCAGGCAATCGGGATGAACCAGCGCTCCCTGACAGCAGTCACCTGCTTTAACCCCCAGAACAGTAAGTGGTACCCTCTGGCCAGCCTGCCCTTCTACGACCGAGAGTTCTTCAGCGTCATCTCGGCGGGGGACAACATCTACCTGTCAGGTGAGCTAAACCGCCGCGCAGTTGTGCTTTTGCTAGCTCAGTCGTTGAGCAGTGGGACAGCAGTTTATCACCCTGCGGTGGTGACAGGTCCCTCCGCTCTGCATCCAGGAACCCACAAACACCCCCCCACAAGTGCTTTAAATACTCCCCTGGTTGGCTTTCTTCCGCCACACTAATTTAGCTACTCCAGCAGCCCGGGTGCTTGTCCCAGCTTGACCCTCTGGAGGATATTTCATATCCAAGCCGACCAGTTGTTAACGACGCGAAGCGCTGCCAAACACGACACAAGCTTCTTTTGCTATTTTGAGACTGAGGATGGAATCATTCTCCCGTCCTGCAGCCACGAGTTTAAAATAGTAAACGCACTCATGCCCGGCCGAGTGTCCGCAGGTCTTAAAGGATCCGGAAAACATTTTTTAAAAACTGCAGATTTATGGGTCTATGCACTTAACCTCAACCTCTCTGAGTTCGTCCTAAAATGCATGCTGGAGACGTTAGGAATTGTTAAATATTAGGGGTTTTTTTTCATTTCATTGGAACCACCGACAGAGGTTTTACAGGTTATTGCTCCATCTGTGTAATGAAGCTACTCAGCCCTTCATCAACCTGTTGCAACCTTTGTTTAACCAGTTTTGAACAGGTGAATCTTCTCTCCTCTGGATCTGCAGCCTGGAAAGCCCAGACCTACCCTCCACTTTTAAATTATAGAATAGACCTATATGTTGAGAAGGTACCTTCGCCCAAGCCCTCCCCGCCAAGCGTGAAGGATTTTTCTTATTCTAGGAGTAACACATTTGCTACGTTGCACAGCCTTTCTTTTGTGCTCTATAGAAACACATTGAAGCCACTGGCTGCCTCGCTGATGCACCTTTACGTTTCTGCTGCAGAATTTCTCCCTCCGTGGTTAATTTGTATGAGAACCTTACACAGCACTCAGACCCTGACATTGACAGTGTGGGGAGGCAGCAGGATTTGTCCTGATTCGACCTTTTTCCTTCTGCATTTTTTTCATTTAAATGGAAATGCATGTTTGGCTGGAACAGGACTATTGTGCGGTTGTTCACTAGGAATCAGACCTATAGAGGAGACATCAAGACACAGTTTCATGCAGATCAAGTTTGGGTCAGAATTACATGTAAAACGCTGTGAAAATCTCGCATGTAAAACGCATGTGAAAATCTCTCTTTTTCCATTTTAATGTAATATACTACAGTTGGATCAGGGAAATTCTGCAACCCTTAATAATTGCTAAGACTGTAATGATGTTGTCTTTATGTTTAATGTGCACATTTAAGTGGATCTAAATGAGGAAACAGAAGGAATGCTCACATTAGTGACTAAAAAAAATCCCTTTTTTTGTTTGGGTAAAGTCTTTAATGATTCCCAAATAAAACAAACCACTTTTTTGCTTATTATTCCATAACTAAATGCAAAAGAGGCCAAGGGCCCCGAGTTTTGCCACACGTTCACAATGTGCACTTGTAGAGAAAGTTCTCGTGCGCGCGAACAACTAAACATGCACTGTGTTTAAGGATTTAAAAGGTCACATTAGCATGATATTCCGAGGATGTTTTGAGGAGGCATCGAGATTTAAGTTTCAGTTGGCACCAGTGCATGTCCTCCCGGAACACTTATATTTTTCCTACAATGAAGCCTTGATTAATCCATTAATTATGGAGACGTTAAAGCAAAAAAGAACCTTGTGTTTAAAGGCACAGGATGGAACTGAAATAGAAAAATTTACATGTTACCTAATCAGCCCCCTGCTGGTCGAAAGCTTAAAGGTTCCTGTTAAGACAAAGCGTGCTGTTGCACTTTTCTCCTAAAAGCTGCACTTCGAAATCTTAAAACTAAACATAGAGGCCATCAAGATGTTTGTATTTCAATAACGGTCTAAATCACTTGGATAGCAGGACGTGGGAACGCTAATTCCCAGTATTCTGATCCTGCTGATGCTTTCCTGTCTCAGGGGGCACGGAGTCGGGGGTGATGGTGGCCGACGTGTGGTGCTACATGTCCCTGCTGGACAACTGGAACCTGGTTTCAAGGATGACGGTGGCCCGCTGCAGACACAGCAGCCTGGTATACGACGGCAAGCTCTACACCATCGGAGGTCTGGGCGTGTCGGGAAACCTGGACCACGTGGAGAGGTAGGGGGCGGGGCACCGATTCCCGGAGCTTCCGAACGGAAAAACCTCAGAACAGATGAATGCTGAATCGCTAAAAAAATTTTACGCGGCAGATGGTGGGCTTCGCGCTGGCGTGGCAAAGCATATTGCTAACGCCGACAGGACGGGTTTCCAGCAAGAGGTGCGGAGCAAAGAGGCCTTTTTAACGCTCACAGCCGATATTGTGTAGGGACGAACCCGGTTGGGAGCATCGGGTTTGCTCTCAGAGAGGAGGGATCTTTGCTGGAAGGTTGCTGCTCTTTCGTTCCTGCTCTGGCTGAAGCTCTTTGCTGTTCTTCTCTGCAATCTTCTTCTGATTGCTGTATTTATTGCTCCAAAACCTTATTTCTTTCTTGCCACTTTCTAACCTGGACTGCAAAACCAGGGGGGGAGGCTGGCTCCCCTGCGAGGCAAAGTGAGATTTACCAAAGCAATCAAAAGAACATTATGGAGTGTATTAGTGCAGGCCGCTGCTACTCATTACCCAGCAGCTCAATTGATCTCCAAAGCCGTTCATAACACACAACAGTCCTCCAAATGAAACAGCCTAATTTGATATTTCCCTGTAATGCTGCCATGCAGTGTCGTTAGGACGGGGTAGATGGAATATTTGCCCCATAATGGAAATGCTTTTGATTCCTTTGCCTCTCGGTTTAATTTGAGAGCTGCCGATGCATTTGGGACTTTCTTAAAGTGCGCCGGTATTAGCGGCGCCCTTCTGCACCTTTCTCTTGTCCAATCTCAGATTCTAGGGGGCCCTCAGCAAGTGGACTCAATTATCAGCAGCATAAAACTTTAACCTTCTTCTGCTTTTCCACGAGCTGCCAGAAGGCTCCTCCGTGCAGCACTGCTGCTCTGGCGCTGCACTCTTGAAGGTTAGAACAGCAAGGGAGAAATAACCCACAGACCAAAGAAAACAGAAGAAAATGCACAGAGCCGAAGCGAAGCGTTTATAACATGAGGTCAGGGTCACATTCGCCGACCTCATCATTTAAAACCTGTTCTCTCAAGCTGTTTGGGCAAATTGTCAGAGATGTCAATGGGCTTGTTTCTAAGCAACCCGGCCCTTTCTTTAAATCTTTTTTTTTTCCTGCAGTAGCTTTGTGAAACAAGAGCAAGAATCAATTCTTATGGTCCAGAGATCAACTGATATTGTTTACATCACCACGGCCGCCGTTGTTTATGGCAGGTTGGATCGTCTTTCTGAAGACGTCACTGAACCTCTCATTTTAAAGCAAATTGTGTTACAAACCCATAAAATTATCCACATTATGACAATACCGAGATGAGTTGAGCCGTGGAGCATTTAGATGTCCTCCTGCATGTTCTCCTCTTTTGTTTTATTTGAGATCAAATTTTGATTTTATTTATTAGCATTCATTTTAATTCTTTATTCTGGATATCGGTTCTTTGATTTCCATAATCGGCACCAGTGGTTTGTGATTTTCTTCTTCTAAAATTTCTAGAATTTCACTAACTTTTTTCCTGTTAACACACCAATTTGTCCTTATTAGTATTAGTATTGCTGTTGGCAGGACTCAAAGATGTTCTTTTGGTCATGAGGGAGCCTCTAACTTGTGATACTGAAGATATGGATCATCGGGAAGTATTCGAAAATACCCAAACGACAAACGTCTGGTGCCAGATGGCAACAGCTGTATTCCGAAATGCAGTATTTTGGCTTCGTGTCTGCGATGGTTCGAGCTGCATCATCCATCGTTTTCATGTCAGAGATTGATGGTGTGCATTAGGGTTTCAGCAGAATATAAAGTAGACTCGCACCGGAAGGATGAAATTTTAAAGCCTGAGTGGGATCTGATTGTCTGGGAGTTGAGCTCAAAGCAGAATATATGTCATGATTCCACCACCTTTCCATCCAACCCATATGGAGAACAGTTCTCTTTCCATATGTGTCATAAGCATCACTTTTATTATTATTTTTTTCTTCTTTCTTCTGGACCAAATCACATTTCCAGCAGCAACCTTTTGGGCTGGAAACTCACTCCGGCTTCAGAAGACAGTCAAATCCCCTGCTGAGTTTATTATATTGCATCCGTAAGAGCGCCCGAGGTTTGCATTTTGCATACATTGAAAACACATTCGTGACCTTAAAGTTGCAGATTATTCTTGACCTGTTTTAATTAATGTAAATCTCTCCGAGCTCTTGCAGTCAAATGCATTCATATCGCTTTCGCTCTTCAGTACCCGATCAAAAACTCCAAAGATGCTCGATAGCCGAGTCTCCATCTGGAAGCCACTCAGTCAATCCTCAGCAGGAATAAAAACGTGGCCGGTGGCGATAAGGAAAGTGATCCTCAAGGTATGTTTGTGTCACCTTCACACGAGGAAGAAGAGCTGCAGAGGTCTCCAGGACGGCTCTAACATGCTAATACCATCACGCATGGTGAGGATCGTGTGAGGAGGCTGAGTTGATGCAACAGTTGTTTGTTTTTTTTGCTTTATTTCCATGAGCACAGTAAGACTCTTGCATATGTATCGAGTGTACGCACATATATGCTCTCCGGTATGCACACGATATTTATGAGTCCGTCTGTACGGCTGAGGTTTCCCACCTTCCAGCTCCGTTTCAGCGCTCTGCTCCCTCCTAATTTGCAGTCTCTCCTGCCCCTGCCCCTCACTCTCCCGTCTCTCCATCCATCTCGGCGAGGGTTTCACGCTGCTGACCGTGAAATTCACCCACATTCACAATTATGTCTTCAATCAGAGCCATCTCAAAGCTAGCTGGATGCAGGCTTTCTTTGGGAGCAGCAGGAGGTCCAAATCAAGTCTCGGAGGACTGAGCGGGCTTATTCCCATCTAAGCTCTCGACGCTAATGACTGACAGATTTTTAAGGATGGGAGCAGTCAAGTTCAGGAGGCTTTTAACTTGTAATCAGGTACCCTGGGCCTGCGTGCTCCTCAGCATTTTGATCTTTTGGCAACTTAATATGATTGCTGATGCTGAATAATTCATGGCCGTCTAATGATGTGTCAATCATGGGTGGTTTTGTTTTATTTATCGTGCACTATGCACAGGTTTGTGAGTCCTCCGAGCTCTGTTGCAAGTTAATATTGCATGAGAGTGGTAGCAACATGACACTGACTGCAGCGGTAAGGCTTTCTCATCAGTTGTGCCATTTGACTAACAAGTGGGGAGGAGAGAGAGGAGCAATTTACAGATTAGCATCCAGGATTCCTTTAGATCCTAAATGCCTCTGGATGGGGCTGTAAAATCTGGAGACAAAGTGAAGGAGGTGGGATTGTTTGGATTCTTTAGATCGTTACCGGCATGGTTGGAGTTTAAGTGTGTCGGCTCGACGTCACTCGGCTGATGTGAGTGATTCGGCTGGTGTCCAGCTCCTGTAGATTCACCACCGAAGACCGGCGAAGGAGGCGGGGTTGAGTGACGCGTCTTTGAAGACGTCTCGGAACGATGAACGACTCCGCGGCCCCGAGCGCGATCAGACGCTGCGCGATTGAAAGCTGCGGTCCAGGGTGTCGTCGTCACACCTTCACACCGGCGAGACCGCAGGCTGGCGCACGCTCCGGCGTCTCTTTAAGCGCCCGGCGTCCCCGGGTGGTGCGCATGCTGTGTTGCCAGTCAAACAACCAAAGGTCTCCTTCTGCGGGACACCGCAGGGGCACCGGCTTTGAGCCGTGGTAGGAGAAAGACTACAGGTGCTTCTTGAGCTTTGTTGAGTGATGGGCTGCCTCCCGGCTGTCCGCAGGAGCACCACGGATGGATCTGCTGCTTTTTTGCTTTCTTTCTGCAGGCAAACAGAAGCTGTCAGAAAGAAAGAAGACATCTTCCCAACTTACACATAATGCCCTCCACTGCCAAAGTCTTCCTGCCAGAATGAAAACGTATTCCAAAGGCACATTGTACGTTTTAGGCAGGATTTTGCACGCGCGCGCCTGGACGGGGACGCCCTTTGTCCGTTTCAGCTCCCTGCCCAACAGCACTCTCTTTTGGAAGCAGGGGGGAAATAATCAAGGCAATGATGCTAATAACAATGAAGCGCCGCATTGCTCTACAGCCCGAGGTGTTCGGCATCCTGCAGCGCCGCGAGTCGAGAGAGAGGGATGAGAGGAGGAGAGCCGTGAAGAGTTTAGCAGCAGAGAGCCGCCGAGGCGAGATGAGAGGAGTTTGTGGATGCTGCAGCCCCCAGGTGGGCCTGGGAGCGCCGCACAGTCAGCGGCACTTGCACCACTGGACTCCCATAAAGACTCCCTCACTCTTCAATCTCAACCCCCTCAGCCTCTTGATAGCAATAGTGAACTGATGAGCCGTTGTGCACGTTTTCCAATCTTTCTGTGTTTGTTCGTGGCTAGATCGGCTTCAGCGTATTGGATCAGACGGCACCCGGGGTGGGTTTTCGAAGGGGGTGCGGCCACAGCATGGCACTGTTCTCAGGGACAGACTCCTACAGCCCCCCCCCCCCGCCGCGGCGGCCGCCCCCCCCGCCGCGCTAATCCCCGTCTCCACAGGATTAACTAACTTCACAGCGTCGCCTCCTGCCGCGCTGTCAAGGCACTGGCTCAGCCCCAGAACTTCACCAGCCACCGCTCTCTCTCCCCTCCACGCCCCCCCACCCTCATTGCCTCGTGGAGTGGTCAGCATTTTGTTTTGCCTCCGCTATTTTTTGGGATCCACCATCGCAAGAAAAAAAGAAATCTGAGGTTAAATAAATGGCGTTTCAGACTCCAGAGCTCAAACAATAATCGGTCACACCTCCCGCATCTCTGTCTTGACTCGTTTTCCCCCCCGCTGCTGAGTTCTAGCGCCCAAAATTCCCACTTCCCTCCGCAGTGCTGAGGCGGTCGGGCCGCAGCTGAGCCGTTTATTTGGCGCCGTCCATCCTGTCCGACACGCCCCAGCAAAGACGGCGTAGACTCAAACTCCTTGCTGATGGAGGACGTGGATGGTGTATGTGCCTGTGCCTCTGTGACACTTATGGGGAAGTATTTGTGCGAGGAGGCAGGTGTGCCCAAGGATGGTATTAGGGGAAGACAGACGGAGGCTGCAGGTAATGAGCTCTACAAGCCGGATGTGCTTCCTCGGCGCTGATAAACGATGGGCCGGCGAGCGCTTTCCTGCCTTTACCAACAGCCACCTCATTTATCTCTTGCTTTTCTTTTTGCCTTTTCCAATCCTTTTTTCCAGCCTCTCGCACCTTCCACGCTACTCCGCTTTGAAGACCGCCCCCTTTCCCGCCTTTCTGGTCCTTTCACCGGTCAGCCACCCCATCGCTCACCCAGTCTGCTAACAGCAGTTCATTGCTGCCTAATTATTGGTGGTTAGGCTGTGACAGATGCAAACGAGACGGCTGGCAGTCGCTCCGCCGTCACCTCAGTGGAACGAGCGTCGGATGACCTTTGGAAGGCAGAGCTCTGGCAACGCGCTGCGCGGTTCAGACCCACCCGCACCCAGAACGGGGATTTGCTCTGGAGGTTGGGAGGTTACTGGTTATATATAGTGTTGTCCTGTCTGTGTGAGCGTGCAGCCAAGGTGAAGGTGGTCCCAGCAGCCCAAGATAAGTGGAGTGACCTCCCTTCTTCTCTTCACTCTGTTTTCACTTATTATGCTCACTTTCATTTGCTGCCATGCTAAACAGAGCTAGTAAATATAGCAAACCTCATTCTTCTGTTGTTATCTCACCATATATGTTCACAGCGGAGACCTGCTCTATTCTTGTATTGTCATCTTGGAGGCGCGCGGCACGTGCAGAGGGGTTGATGAGTGTGAATTATGGTGCTTATTTTCACCGTTTTCACTGTTTAACCTGTACTCATGTCGCACATGCACGCAAAAAGTGCTGAGTAAATAATGTGAGAGCAATTTGCAGCCGAGTCACAGATTACCAATGTTTGAGCCACATAAATACCAACAGGCTGTCAAACTCTTATCAAGCTCCATCGCCCCAGTAATTTGGAAGATTTTCTGCTGTTTTTCCTGAACCTACCCTCCCGCTATCCTCATCCTGCAGCCCCCCATGCCCCTCAGTAGTGCCCTACATGGCTGTTATCAACACTGGGCTTACTTTGGTAATGAAGTGGGGTCTCAGTCTTCCGTCTCCCATCTAGTTTTGAAGAGCACGGAGCAGTAATTGGTGTACGACCTACACCACCGCCAGCACTCATGTCCCCTGTCCTACGTGACATTCCCATCCAATTAAATCTGTGACCACACACACACTTTCACTCACACACGTACATCTCCTCGACTCTTCTTCCTTTTTGAAGGTGCCTTTTTTTTTAGGTTTTCATAAACGTAGAGTAGCTGCACTTTATCAACAGTCTGTATGCACTGGATGTGTATCAGGTATGTGTGGCCATTCGCACACCTTGAGGAAGCAGACGCCCACTCTGAATGAGTTTATTCAGGGGGATTATGGGTAAATCTGTGTGGCCAGTGGATGGATTGCTGTCTGTCTCACAAGGATTAACTGAAGGTGACACCGAGGTGGCAGGTCTGTGTCCATCTGCGTTTCTGTGCGTGTCTGCGTGCGCGCGCACGTGCATTTAGGCATGGTGCACACACACATGTCTGTGTTATTAGAATGAAAATGCTGTAATCCATCAGAGTTAATGAGTTTTGTGTGTTTTCCTGCAGCGATGGCTCTAGAGTGTTTTGCGCGCCCGTCTTTTGGCTGACCTTGACTTCAGTCTGTCAGCGGAACGCACTGGGAGGCGGTCCGCACGGCGAGCAAGACTCCATCTGATCCCCAGATGTCATCGAACACAATCTGTCAGATGTGTGTATCGCGAACAAATAACAAGCAGAACGGCTCTTCCCTAACGGTGATGAAAGATTTGAGTTAATGATAGCAGCATGTCAAAGGTTAAATCGCTGCCTCCTGGCCAAAAGGGGTCAAATCGGCCAACTCGGTGGGAGATTTAAAGCATATTGTTCAAAGGAATTCGGCATACCTTTAAAATGAATTTGGATTTAGCAGGTTATACACTTCTCCTGGAAGGTTCCTTTCCTCTCTCGGCCGTGTGTAGCCTTAAGACACGGTGGAATTTAGAATAATTTCTTCACTCTTCAGAAGTTTGAATATTGATATTTACAATATAAAATGAGCCAACGGCCAAGATCTGATCTGGGGGTCAGAATAAAACATCCATTCCTCAGTCGAAGGCCTTAAAGTGGTTCCATTGATGTTTTCTTACCCCTAAATCTTGAAATAAAACCCATTTAGTGAAGGTTTGGGCAGGTATTGGCGGCGTGGCTTTGCTCCATATGCTCATGCGGTGGAAAATTTCATAGCCCCCCCCCCACCGTGGACACTGAGCCCCATGTTTGTGCAGTGAATGAGAATGAAAACACACTCAGTGTCTTCTTCTAGTATAGTACAGTAAATGTGCCAGTCGGTCGCTAATATGCCCCTCAAAAGATAAAAACATGTCAGCTAAATGAATTCTATGCTAACGGATGCAAATTGTTAAGAAAAAAAGAAATAGTAACATTTTTCAACATCAATTCACACAGCACATTGATTAGCAGCAGTGTGTGTGGGGGGGGGGGGGCAGGTAAAAATAGCAGAGGAAATCATCACAGACTGCAGAGATCCACACAAACGAGCTCAAATTAGTTGTCACAGGGCTGCTGTTTTTGTTTTCCTCTCAATTTATGTAAAGCTGTTGTTTGTGGAAATTATGAGGAGCGTGTGCGCCTTTGGTCGTGTTTAACAGACTGCACGTCGGCATATGGAGCAGATCCAGATCACATAAAAGGGATTTTTATTCATTTATGTAGTTGACTCACAAAATAGCGGCTTAATTGTTGCATTCATGCACTAAAATCTGCGATGGAGGCTGGACGGCCGTCCGTCAAAGGTCACTCTCCCTCTGCTGGAGGACAGTTAATCAGCCATAAACAGCCAGTTTCACTCTTCAGCGCAACACTTTCAATCCAAAGTCTTTTTTAATTTCCTTCCATCCCCACACAGGGTCAAGAACCTTTTTGACGAGGCAGCTTGGTCTAATTAACGAGTCAAGATCGACTATAAGCTGTGCGTTAAATGAAATTAGACGAAAGTATCGGAAAAACCATTTCAGGGAATTTGTCACAGCCGGATTTTATTGGTTTGGATTTTTATTATTTGAATCGGAGCTCCCAAATAACGCACGAATCTCCAACCTGAATGGATCGACGACAACAGGACCGGTTCACACGATGTCACCTCGGCACCTAGAACAGATGAGCGTGAACCCATCCGGGCCTGCGCTCGTCTTGGTTTGGACACGTGCACTATACGTGCGAGTGCTAGCGTCCGGCAGACAGCTGCGTGACGATGGAGGGGCGGACACGGACCTCGCGGTTTCTCCGATGTGCTCTGACACACAGATGGCAGCTGACTCAACACAGCCGGACGAGATTCCGACGTCTGACAAGCGCTCCGAAACTTCATCACCAATCTTCCTTCCTGGAAAACTCTCAAGAAGTAGATCTTCCTGTGTGCTTTTCGTCGTCCCGTTCGGGTTCCCTCCCACCTACGTGCTAATGAGCATTTTTGAGGGGAGAGGGGTGGAAAAAAAAGCAAACCTGTACGCTGCATTAGTGTACGCGATGATGCTTATATTTGTATGCAAATTGTTTTGAGAGCCCTCCGGGCCAGAGAGGAATCTCACAGCAGCCCTCTTTTCCTAGAGCCGAATCACAACCTCTCAGTTCATTACTCCTGACAGGAAACAGAGGCCAATGAGGGATTGATGCACTCCTGTACATATGCATATGCCTCTCCTCCTGCGTCTGTTCCGCTGCCTATATGGGAAACAAATCACGGCACTGAGAACGTGCGGCTGCATGCAAATGCATCCTCATGTTTAGGTCTTATGCTTTAATGGCGCTTGACACCAAGCGAGGGAGACGGTGATCTTGGGGGTTTAACTGTGATTTAAAAGGAAGCAATCGGGGCTTTAATGGGCCCTGATTGAAAAGAGAAAGTTGTTTTAGTTAAATAAGCCAGGAAATCTATCTGGGACAGGATTGAAAGCTTTTGTGCAGACTGGGAGGCATGGCTGTGCGTAGGAAGCAGAAATTACGACGCTGGCGTCAGGCTACTACTTACAGCATCTTCAATATTCAACAGATCTTCTAGAGCTCAATCACTCCTTCAATGAGTAAAGTTGGATGGGAAATGATAGAGTGCTGGGGTATTACTGGGGTATTACACACCAGCACATTTATGCACACATGACTTGTAATATGCTTTAGTGCTCCTTTATGGTATTGCACATTATCATTTGAATGCGTGCGCATCGTGAGCTATTATTACATATTGTGGAGGCAAACAGATGCAAATTTTAAAAAACGTCTGTCTGAGTGTGACAAGGCGTAGCAGGCGCACGCCACTCAGCCTCAGTGGATGTGGCTGCACGGAACAAATGCCCCACCGAAATGTCTGTTTCCTCTATTTACATGTCGTGTTGGTTCATGTCAGACATCAGCCAGTGGCAAATATTTGTGTTATATTTATGTTAGCCTAGCCTCTGCACGCCGCCCGTCGATTAAAACGGCGCCCTAAAATACAGCAAGCTAGCAGGAGATGGAAATGAAAACAGGTGCGTCCATTTTTTAGTGCCTAGAAGAAGCATTACTGTGTGTGATGGCGCGGCCGTTTGTCGTATTAAAGTGGAATGCTGCATTATGGGATGGAGACTATTGTGACTTTATCCTGTTATAAGAAAAGCTCAGCTAGTCCTTCTGGATGTAGCAGGGTTTAGTGTGATTGGTAACTTCAGGCCATCACTTCCCCCCCTGATCTAGGGCAAAACCTCCTCTCTGGAAACAATTAATGCATTGTTTGTTTGTTTTATTTTTACATTTTTACACACACACACACACACACACACACACACACACACAGGCGCGTAAAAGCAGAAATCATCCACCTCTTTCCATGACTCATGCTGATGTTAGCTCTGAGAGAAAAAAGACACATACACACACACACACATATACAGTATATGTGTGTGTGTGTGTGTGTGTGTCTGTGTCTGAGGGAAATTTATTGTTTTCAAAATAGGATTTCTGTTCAGTATACTTTGTGTGCGTGTGTGTGTGTGTGTGTGTGTGTGTGTGTGTGTGTGTGTGTGTGTGTGTGTGTGAGTGACAGACAGAGGCATATAGAGATAATGGTTCATCATGCCCTGCAGGTAGCCATATTTGTGAATTGGCTGTGATGCTTCAGAGCCCCTCGCTCTGATTTGATTCTTCGCATCAGAGCCACGCGTAGTTGGCCGCTTTATGCACCATGCATAAATAAAGGGTAGGTGGTTAAGTTTGAGTGCTCGGCTCTGGTCAACAGCTTGAACATTTTACGGCTGTTGTCAGCGATTTCCAGCCTTTCAGACGTACAATTGATTGCAGAAAATCCGATGCTTGTTGTGATTTTCCGTGATGTCGCGTTACATTCAGTGAGTCGTACTTTTGTGCTCTTCACAAGCACAGGAAGGTCCCACAGCACACAAAGGCAGCGCTTTGAAACAAGTCATGTGACCAAGCAGATTAATGGAAGAGCTGGTAAATGCCTCTGCTGCATATGGCCCTCAACACAAAAGCATGTTTGGCTTCCTGGTGTGTTACATTCACGCGTTGTGTGTCTGAAAGCTAAGGTTTTATTTGTAAAATATAGATCGTTTTAATACAAAATACATGTAGAATCAGCCCATCGTGTCTGAAAGCCAGCAGAGGAACTGCAGCGCCCCCTCTGTCCATTTCCTGTTGACCGCTGCTAATTTGTTTTGGCGTTTAGTGAGCAAATTACAGCCTTGGCACATACATGCCTAGAAGGAACCTTGCATTCTAGTCCAGGGGCAATTTAAAGTGTCCAATTGACCTAATGGGCAGATCTTTGCATTGGACACATTGGAGCCCTGGAATCAAAGCCCTTCCCTTTCAATGTGCCCTGCAGCTTCGACAGCTTCACCTCCTGCACCAGTTCCTGCACCAAACTTTATCAGTGTATGAATCATCGGGCCTGTGCAGATATAGATATATAGGTCATTGCACAGCAGTGTCACAGTCAGCCATGGCA
Source organism: Takifugu rubripes (assembly GCF_901000725.2). NCBI lineage: Eukaryota > Metazoa > Chordata > Actinopteri > Tetraodontiformes > Tetraodontidae > Takifugu > Takifugu rubripes. The sequence continues at coordinate 5,730,186 of NC_042300.1, read as the reverse complement.
ACACTGGAAGTGACTGGTTCCAGGAGCCATCTGCTCTGCACCATAGCTGGTTCTCTCGCCTGGCCTGGTGAACATTAGCTTTGTAGCTTTAGCAAACAGCTGCACCATGTCTTTAAGGCTTCCATCATCTTCCAATCGCTTCCTAAGCAAGTTCTTCTTAAATAATGAAAAGGTTACAGCTGATTTTGACCGGTTGGCTGAAAATCAATCGTTTTGAAAAAGGAGCAATTGTGGTTTTAAGCGCTGTGGAGTCAGAGCGAGAATGAAGGACGGACGCACTTCGCTGGACTTTTCCCCGGCTGCCCCGTGTTTGTCCAGGTCCCTCATATTTCCTGCTTCCAAACAGTTTCCCCACTGGGACGACCTCGGTCAGGAGCTTCATCAAGTCAGCTGTTGCATCCAAACACGCGGAAGGAAGAACTCCCTCCGTTGCTTGGTAACGGCCTTAAAGCTGTCGTCGTGGCTGAAAATCTGGAGCTACAGTCCTTGTTTGTGTAATTAGCGGAGTCGTCTGTGTCCGCGTCTCCTCTGCCTCGGAGACTTAATCCAACCCGCCCTGAGCACCTCCTTCAGTGTCGCCTTCGTGTCGCGGCTCACGTTAAAAGCTCAGCAGTAAATTGCATCTGTAATGAATTCAATCACGATCCCGACCTCTGAGATGCGGCGCATCCATTTCCAACGCCACGTCTCACCCGTTGGGTGGCTCGACCACCTGGCACGTTTCCCATGAAAGGCATTCTTGAACACATCCCAGCATATGCCAACACGTAAAGGTTATTGTTGTTTCTGCGTCTTCCTTTGTTACCACCTATAAACAGGCGTGTGTTGAACATCGGGTAACCTTTAACCTGCCGGTGCTATCTGCTCACATCTCGCTGTTTTGTGCGGCTCCGCTTGGCCTTTCACTCCTGCGGTAATCGGCTCCACTCAGCCGTGTCCGTGCCTTAAATTTCTAAAGCTTCTCAGCGCGGCTCAGGTGTAATTATATCTGCCAGACAATGAGACACATGTAAGTCCTCCCCCAGCAGCTCTCATCCTGGTGGCTGGTTTGTGTGTTTGTTCCGTTTAAGCGGCTCTAATTGGGCCTCTCAGTGCTTCGAGCTCACCTTTCTGAACGGGCCTTCCAGGTAGCCACTTTTTCAGTCGACGGGTCGAATTAAGCCTGGTCCCCTGGCAGAACCGTGCTGATCTGATCCCCAGAGGCTAATCCCCCCCATGAGACTTGTCTGAGGAAATGTCACCCTCAGAGAAAACCTATAGTGTAAATCTATCAAACGTGCGTCTCCCCTCCCCCACCCTCCCGTTTGACCGCAACTTTGAAACATCCGAGGGAAATTTAAAGCTTTTGTGAGCAAAACGCATCCTTTTGGGCTGTTTATCTTTAATGAAACTGCTTTAGCGAACAGTAAAATATTCCAGCTAAATATTTATTATTTATCTTGTGTGTTGGTCGCGTCGGCGTTTCAAGTGGAGGTGCTTTTGTTTCTCAATAGCGAGGACTCGCAGCCTGAACGGGTCTTGGTTCTAATCACCGGAGCTGAATCTCTCTTTTTTTGTGGTTGTTAACAAGGCTCACTCCAGCTGGAACACTGTCTGCGCGGTTGCTTTGATCAAAAGGCCGTGGACATGGGATGGCGATGCTAACGCACCATGCTAATGAAGCCTCGGGGCAAACGTGTCTCAACACACATGTGCACAACGAGCACGGATGGAAATTCAAGGAACGCTCACTCATCCTCTGAAAAGGGCGCAGTCCCTTCGTTCACTGTGACGTGCCTTTTTCAGCGTGTGTGTGTGTGTGTGTGGGTTGAGTTTTATACTCCGTGTGGAGGCCGCTGCCAAAAAGGCGCTCAGCGAGGAAGGTCCAGAGCCCAACTCCAGAGACTAATGGCTTGTAGCTCCCAACATATGTTGCTTTGTGTAATTGCTTTAATTGCTGTCATTGTACATAATGGTTGGTCTTTTTCTTCTTCTGTGGTGGTGCAGGCGTTCTGCTAATTATATCTGTCAGCCCCGCAGCCAAATTGGGAATTTCACCGGAAATTCAGATCGGAGCTGTGGGGAAATCTTTGTTTTAATGTTTTTTACTACTAATACTGTATGTTTTTTTTTTTTACTGTATGTTGGTAGAGCAATTTATGAATGAGTCATTTCAGACTTAAAAAGTCTTCAGTTCAATTAAATGAAGCATCAGCATGACTTTGTTCATCAGTTAAATGAAATTCCTGGCCTATATTCCTTCAAAGTTCTTGGGAATGTGGCTTTTAAAAAAATTTAAAAAAGAAAAATTGGTCCATATTTGTCATGGGGCATCCCACGAGTTCTTTCATTTAACTTTGAAGTCTCTGAAATGGTGTTCTGAAATCTGTTCCTTCTTCTCACCAGGTATGACACAATAACCAACCAATGGGAAACCGTCTGCCCGCTCCCCAAACCGGTGCATTCGGCAGCAGCCACGGTCTGCGGGGGGAAGGTCTACGTGTTTGGCGGCGTGAACGAGGCCGGGCGCTCCGCGGGCGTGCTCCAGTCTTATGTCCCGCAAACCAACAGCTGGAGCTTCATCGAGTCGCCGATGATCGGTAAGACGAGCGAATCTTGGGACGGAGATGTTCGTTGGATTTAAGTCGGTGCCGAATCTGTCCTCCAGAGACATGTTGGCGCGTAGAGGATTTATTTTCCCCGTTTAAAAGCAGCGCACAACAGGCCGTGCTTGAATTTTCTCCAAACGTGCACTTTCTCTTCCCCTCATTATGCCTTCACATCTGCCGCTGGAAGCAGGAGCACCCACTCGGATGAAAATGTCCTGCTCATAAATATTGATGCTCGCACCACCAAAACTTCCGAGATGTGCAACCATTACCATACACGTGTCCCACCTCGCTCGAGATGTCTTAGATTAAGATTTCCGGGTTGCCTAGCAACAGTGTCTTCACAGCTACATGCACTTTGATCTCTTTTTATGCAAAGTGATCTCATGATGTGATCTTTTTGCCGGCACTGAGGGCATTTGGTACCTACGTGTCAGCACTCCATCCTCATGGAACCCCTCCCCCTATTGGAGAATCACATCCAGCCCACGTCTGCTTGTCTCCTTCATCTCGATCAGGACCTCCATAGTTGATATCAGTCGTGGCCGAACAGAAATGGAGAGGAAAAAAAAGTTTACTGCCTCTTTTTATCCCTGCCGCCGCATTCCAATCTAAACCAGCGGGGTCTCATAAAGGACGGAATAACAGAAGGAACCCTTTAACCTGCGGGAACTTGCCTCCGTAACCTCGAGGTCACAGCGGTGAGAAAAAAAAAACTCAGGGAGTGAGTTCACGTCCTGACAGCGGTGCTCGTGGTGCAAAGATCTTATCTGCAGGAAGGGTTTTTCACTGCTCTGGTCCCCGAGAGCTGCAGCAGAGGACTGATTGCTATTGATTCCAACGTGCTTCTTAAGTCTTTTTTGTTTAACATTTGTGGCCGGGCCAGTCTGGCCAAAATTAGTTGTTTAACAAAGCTCCTCGCGTCGGCCAAAATGAATTTAAGGGGTTAGATGGGAAAATTGATGGCTCTGGCCGTCAGCCAGGCGTATTGGATTAGCAGAGACTGAAATTGATGGGGACTAGTGAGAGTGGAAGCAAAATAATCACAGTTTTGTTGAATGGCAGCCAGAAATGAACATTTCCTTGTTTTTGTTGCTGACGCTGGATCCGTTTCCCCACCAGCTTCTGACCGGCCTCATGAGGTGCAGGTTCACACGCGCCGCTCCACATCAATGGGGAGAGGTTGGCGGTACAGCTTTCTGGTAAATCTGGCACATTTCCAGAGCGGAAAGAACATTTTCAAACCTGGGACGTCCATGTTAGCGTGCCTTTACTGCGGTGCGTCACCGGCGGTCTGTGTTTGATGCAGGACTTCCAACATTCCAGGTTGAAAAACTGTCCAAACGGCATCTTTGATAAACGCGGCTTATTAAACCAAATGCCGTTGCTCCAGGCAACGCACACACGGCGGCGAGCTTTAAAGAGGAAAACGCAAGCTCGTAAATGCATTTGAATTCAAATGTTCCCTGAAAGGAAGCTATTCCGGCATCATTAGTTGGGACTTGCTTTTGCTCGCCGTCGCTCAGAAACTTGCTCTCTGTTGAGCGTCTCTAACAAAACGGGTCTACAGCAGGGAAAGTGATGATGATGATGATGATGATGATACCAGGGTGTTTGTAAAGGTCTGGCACTGGAGAAAGAGGAGAAATTGGTGAGAATCATGGATGGGCACACATCCACAGCTCACCTTGTATCAGTTATTGATCCCTTCAGGGGGATGCAGAGCGAACATGAGCATGAATCATTGAAACAGGCGGATCATTTCCGTGCGTGTGTGTGTGTGTGTGCGTGCGTGCGTGCTCTATTTTTCGTTAATAGCATGTGTCTGAGACAGACAGACAGACAGTCATCTGTCAGACCCAGATCAGCCTGCCTCTGACAGTCAACGAGCCAGGAGGTAATTGATGGCTTTAGCACCGGCTATGAAGCCGGGCCCGCGATGATTTTAGCGAGTTTGAGATCAGCTCTCCTCCTCCTCCTCCTCCTCCTCCTCCTCCTCCTCCTCCTCCCAGCATCTCGCTAATCTCTGCCTTCATCTCTCACCCTGCCTCTGTCTTTACCTCCGATGCCTGTCCTCCCTCCCTTTTTGACAGTCTCTCAGTACCGTCTTGTCTCCCGACACAAATATATCCTTGTGCATTTTCTGCGGTGTATCGTCGCGCAAGTGCACGCGCACGTGTTTTCTTTCTACATAGACTGTCTCCAACATGAGCTGCAAATGGGTTTCACACTTTTCAGAATTGGCTTCTATCTATGGCAGAGTGAAAAATAATGTGACTTGGGCCAAAAATAGCCGCTGGAGCGCGTCTGTTGAGATGTGTGTTGTCTCTGCAGCTTCATCTTCATCCTCCTCTGTGGACAATATTCCCACTTCCTGAGCTGTAGTGAAACATGGTGGTATAATCGAGCTCCTTCACGATCTATGAAACCCCCCCTGACTCACTTCACACGCTCGAGGTTTCTTTGCTGCTTTAAAAACATGACTAATGTGAAATTAAAGGAACCCGATGACCGATTCTGGAAAAGAACCCAGGTGTGAATAATTTATTCTTAAATCATTCTTATTGGTGCATCTGATCACCACCTTTCTTTTGTAATCCTCACATTTTCTGTAATATTTTCTGTATTTTTTACTATATGTCTGAGGTCATTCTTTCATGATAGCTTTTTTCTCTTTACTCCA